>NW_028251000.1:0-234808 GCF_964263255.1 Lissotriton vulgaris
CAGGGGCCCAAAACACAAGATTAATGGAATGGTTAAAAGTGCATGAAAATGGCCAATTTACTCACTCTGAGTTCTCAAAAAGGGTTTCTTCACCCCGGGAAGTGAAATAAATACCATTTGGAGGCATTTAATGTTCGAGCAAAAACGGCTGATTTTCGACAAAAGAGATAACACCCCCCCATTACGTCATGCTTCAGAAATGTGGAAAATGGTCCGTTTTCAAATGTTTTATTTTTGAACGTCAGTTCACATTTGTAGGTGGATCATCAGTGTTAGAGCTAAAATTAGCATGTTTAAAGTGCATGGAAATGGGCAATTTACTCACTCTGCTTCTCAAAAAGGGTTTCTTCAACCCCGGAGAAGTTAATTAAATACCATTTGGAGGCATTTAATGTTCGAGCAAAAACGGCTGATTTTCGACAAAAGAGATAACACCCCCCCCCATTACGTCATGCTTCAGAAATGTGGAAAATGGTCCGTTTTCAAATGTTTTATTTTTGAACGTCAGTTCACATTTGTAGGTGGATCATCAGTGTTAGAGCTAAAATTAGCATGTTTAAAGTGATTTTCATGCTTCCAGGGGCTCGGGAAGTTAATTAAATACCATTTGGAGGCATTTAATGTTCGAGCAAAAACGGCTGATTTTCGACAAAAGAGATAACACCCCCCCCCCATTACGTCATGCTTCAGAAATGTGGAAAATGGTCCGTTTTCAAATGTTTTATTTTTGAACGTCAGTTCACATTTGTAGGTGGATCATCAGTGTTAGAGCTAAAATTAGCATGTTTAAAGTGATTTTCATGCTTCCAGGGGCTCGGGAAGTTAATTAAATACCATTTGGAGGCATTTAATGTTCGAGCAAAAACGGCTGATTTTCGACAAAAGAGATAACACCCCCCCATTACGTCATGCTTCAGAAATGTGGAAAATGGTCCGTTTTCAAATGTTTTATTTTTGAACGTCAGTTCACATTTGTAGGTGGATCATCAGTGTTAGAGCTAAAATTAGCATGTTTAAAGTGATTTTCATGCTTCCAGGGGCTCGGGAAGTTAATTAAATACCATTTGGAGGCATTTAATGTTCGAGCAAAAACGGCTGATTTTCGACAAAAGAGATAACACCCCCCCATTACGTCATGCTTCAGAAATGTGGAAAATGGTCCGTTTTCAAATGTTTTATTTTTGAACGTCAGTTCACATTTGTAGGTGGATCATCAGTGTTAGAGCTAAAATTAGCATGTTTAAAGTGATTTTCATGCTTCCAGGGGCCCAAAACACAAGATTTATGGAATGGTTAAAAGTGCATGAAAATGGCCAATTTACTCACTCTGAGTTCTCAAAAAGGGTTTCTTCACCCCGGGAAGTGAAATAAATACCATTTGGAGGCATTTAATGTTCGAGCAAAAACGGCTGATTTTCGACAAAAGAGATAACACCCCCCCATTATGTCATGCTTCAGAAATGTGGAAAATGGTCCGTTTTCAAATGTTTTATTTTTGAACGTCAGTTCACATTTGTAGGTGGATCATCAGTGTTAGTGCTAAAATTAGCATGTTTAAAGTGATTTTCATGCTTCCAGGGGCCCAAAACACAAGATTTATGGAATGGTAAAAGTGCATGAAAATGGCCAATTTACTCACTCTGAGTTCTCAAAAAGGGTTTCTTCACCCCGGGAAGTTAATTAAATACCATTTGGAGGCATTTAATGTTCGAGCAAAAACGGCTGATTTTCGACAAAAGAGATAACACCCCCCATTACGTCATGCTTCAGAAATGTGGAAAATGGTCCGTTTTCAAATGTTTTATTTTAGAACGTCAGTTCACATTTGTAGGTGGATCATCAGTGTTAGAGCTAAAATTAGCATGTTTAAAGTGATTTTCATGCTTCCAGGGGCTCGGGAAGTTAATTAAATACCATTTGGAGGCATTTAATGTTTGAGCAAAAACGGCTGATTTTCGACAAAAGAGATAACACCCCCCCATTACGTCATGCTTCAGAAATGTGGAAAATGGTCCGTTTTCAAATGTTTTATTTTTGAACGTCAGTTCACATTTGTAGGTGGATCATCAGTGTTAGAGCTAAAATTAGCATGTTTAAAGTGATTTTCATGCTTCCAGGGGCCCAAAACACAAGATTTATGGAATGGTTAAAAGTGCATGAAAATGGCCAATTTACTCACTCTGAGTTCTCAAAAAGGGTTTCTTCACCCCGGGAAGTTAATTAAATACCATTTGGAGGCATTTAATGTTCGAGCAAAAACGGCTGATTTTCGACAAAAGAGATAACACCCCCCCATTACGTCATGCTTCAGAAATGTGGAAAATGGTCCGTTTTCAAATGTTTTATTTTTGAACGTCAGTTCACATTTGTAGGTGGATCATCAGTGTTAGAGCTAAAATTAGCATGTTTAAAGTGATTTTCATGCTTCCAGGGGCCCAAAACACAAGATTAATGGAATGGTTAAAAGTGCATGAAAATGGCCAATTTACTCACTCTGAGTTCTCAAAAAGGGTTTCTTCACCCCGGGAAGTGAAATAAATACCATTTGGAGGCATTTAATGTTCGAGCAAAAACGGCTGATTTTCGACAAAAGAGATAACACCCCCCCATTACGTCATGCTTCAGAAATGTGGAAAATGGTCCGTTTTCAAATGTTTTATTTTTGAACGTCAGTTCACATTTGTAGGTGGATCATCAGTGTTAGAGCTAAAATTAGCATGTTTAAAGTGATTTTCATGCTTCCAGGGGCTCGGGAAGTTAATTAAATACCATT
The DNA here is from genome assembly GCF_964263255.1 of Lissotriton vulgaris. Classification (NCBI taxonomy): domain Eukaryota; kingdom Metazoa; phylum Chordata; class Amphibia; order Caudata; family Salamandridae; genus Lissotriton; species Lissotriton vulgaris. Next base: position 2,774 of record NW_028251000.1, read on the forward strand.
TGGAGGCATTTAATGTTCGAGCAAAAACGGCTGATTTTCGACAAAAGAGATAACACCCCCCCCCCATTACGTCATGCTTCAGAAATGTGGAAAATGGTCCGTTTTCAAATGTTTTATTTTTGAAAGTCAGTTCACATTTGTAGGTGGATCATCAGTGTTAGAGCTAAAATTAGCATGTTTAAAGTGATTTTCATGCTTCCAGGGGCTCGGGAAGTTAATTAAATACCATTTGGAGGCATTTAATGTTCGAGCAAAAACGGCTGATTTTCGACAAAAGAGATAACACCCCCCCATTACGTCATGCTTCAGAAATGTGGAAAATGGTCCGTTTTCAAATGTTTTATTTTTGAACGTCAGTTCACATTTGTAGGTGGATCATCAGTGTTAGAGCTAAAATTAGCATGTTTAAAGTGATTTTCATGCTTCCAGGGGCTCGGGAAGTTAATTAAATACCATTTGGAGGCATTTAATGTTTGAGCAAAAACGGCTGATTTTCGACAAAAGAGATAACACCCCCCCATTACGTCATGCTTCAGAAATGTGGAAAATGGTCCGTTTTCAAATGTTTTATTTTTTGAACGTCAGTTCACATTTGTAGGTGGATCATCAGTGTTAGAGCTAAAATTAGCATGTTTAAAGTGATTTTCATGCTTCCAGGGGCCCAAAACACAAGATTTATGGAATGGTTAAAAGTGCATGAAAATGGCCAATTTACTCACTCTGAGTTCTCAAAAAGGGTTTCTTCACCCCGGGAAGTTAATTAAATACCATTTGGAGGCATTTAATGTTCGAGCAAAAACGGCTGATTTTCGACAAAAGAGATAACACCCCCCCATTACGTCATGCTTCAGAAATGTGGAAAATGGTCCGTTTTCAAATGTTTTATTTTTGAACGTCAGTTCACATTTGTAGGTGGATCATCAGTGTTAGAGCTAAAATTAGCATGTTTAAAGTGATTTTCATGCTTCCAGGGGCCCAAAACACAAGATTAATGGAATGGTTAAAAGTGCATGAAAATGGCCAATTTACTCACTCTGAGTTCTCAAAAAGGGTTTCTTCACCCCGGGAAGTGAAATAAATACCATTTGGAGGCATTTAATGTTCGAGCAAAAACGGCTGATTTTCGACAAAAGAGATAACACCCCCCCATTACGTCATGCTTCAGAAATGTGGAAAATGGTCCGTTTTCAAATGTTTTATTTTTGAACGTCAGTTCACATTTGTAGGTGGATCATCAGTGTTAGAGCTAAAATTAGCATGTTTAAAGTGATTTTCATGCTTCCAGGGGCTCGGGAAGTTAATTAAATACCATTTGGAGGCATTTAATGTTCGAGCAAAAACGGCTGATTTTCGACAAAAGAGATAACACCCCCCCCCCCATTACGTCATGCTTCAGAAATGTGGAAAATGGTCCGTTTTCAAATGTTTTATTTTTGAACGTCAGTTCACATTTGTAGGTGGATCATCAGTGTTAGAGCTAAAATTAGCATGTTTAAAGTGATTTTCATGCTTCCAGGGGCTCGGGAAGTTAATTAAATACCATTTGGAGGCATTTAATGTTCGAGCAAAAACGGCTGATTTTCGACAAAAGAGATAACACCCCCCCCCATTACGTCATGCTTCAGAAATGTGGAAAATGGTCCGTTTTCAAATGTTTTATTTTTGAACGTCAGTTCACATTTGTAGGTGGATCATCAGTGTTAGAGCTAAAATTAGCATGTTTAAAGTGATTTTCATGCTTCCAGGGGCTCGGGAAGTTAATTAAATACCATTTGGAGGCATTTAATGTTCGAGCAAAAACGGCTGATTTTCGACAAAAGAGATAACACCCCCCCATTACGTCATGCTTCAGAAATGTGGAAAATGGTCCGTTTTCAAATGTTTTATTTTTGAACGTCAGTTCACATTTGTAGGTGGATCATCAGTGTTAGAGCTAAAATTAGCATGTTTAAAGTGATTTTCATGCTTCCAGGGGCTCGGGAAGTTAATTAAATACCATTTGGAGGCATTTAATGTTCGAGCAAAAACGGCTGATTTTCGACAAAAGAGATAACACCCCCCCATTACGTCATGCTTCAGAAATGTGGAAAATGGTCCGTTTTCAAATGTTTTATTTTTGAACGTCAGTTCACATTTGTAGGTGGATCATCAGTGTTAGAGCTAAAATTAGCATGTTTAAAGTGATTTTCATGCTTCCAGGGGCCCAAAACACAAGATTTATGGAATGGTTAAAAGTGCATGAAAATGGCCAATTTACTCACTCTGAGTTCTCAAAAAGGGTTTCTTCACCCCGGGAAGTGAAATAAATACCATTTGGAGGCATTTAATGTTCGAGCAAAAACGGCTGATTTTCGACAAAAGAGATAACACCCCCCCATTATGTCATGCTTCAGAAATGTGGAAAATGGTCCGTTTTCAAATGTTTTATTTTTGAACGTCAGTTCACATTTGTAGGTGGATCATCAGTGTTAGTGCTAAAATTAGCATGTTTAAAGTGATTTTCATGCTTCCAGGGGCCCAAAACACAAGATTTATGGAATGGTAAAAGTGCATGAAAATGGCCAATTTACTCACTCTGAGTTCTCAAAAAGGGTTTCTTCACCCCGGGAAGTTAATTAAATACCATTTGGAGGCATTTAATGTTCGAGCAAAAACGGCTGATTTTCGACAAAAGAGATAACACCCCCCCATTACGTCATGCTTCAGAAATGTGGAAAATGGTCCGTTTTCAAATGTTTTATTTTAGAACGTCAGTTCACATTTGTAGGTGGATCATCAGTGTTAGAGCTAAAATTAGCATGTTTAAAGTGATTTTCATGCTTCCAGGGGCTCGGGAAGTTAATTAAATACCATTTGGAGGCATTTAATGTTTGAGCAAAAACGGCTGATTTTCGACAAAAGAGATAACACCCCCCCATTACGTCATGCTTCAGAAATGTGGAAAATGGTCCGTTTTCAAATGTTTTATTTTTGAACGTCAGTTCACATTTGTAGGTGGATCATCAGTGTTAGAGCTAAAATTAGCATGTTTAAAGTGATTTTCATGCTTCCAGGGGCCCAAAACACAAGATTTATGGAATGGTTAAAAGTGCATGAAAATGGCCAATTTACTCACTCTGAGTTCTCAAAAAGGGTTTCTTCACCCCGGGAAGTTAATTAAATACCATTTGGAGGCATTTAATGTTCGAGCAAAAACGGCTGATTTTCGACAAAAGAGATAACACCCCCCCATTACGTCATGCTTCAGAAATGTGGAAAATGGTCCGTTTTCAAATGTTTTATTTTTGAACGTCAGTTCACATTTGTAGGTGGATCATCAGTGTTAGAGCTAAAATTAGCATGTTTAAAGTGATTTTCATGCTTCCAGGGGCCCAAAACACAAGATTAATGGAATGGTTAAAAGTGCATGAAAATGGCCAATTTACTCACTCTGAGTTCTCAAAAAGGGTTTCTTCACCCCGGGAAGTGAAATAAATACCATTTGGAGGCATTTAATGTTCGAGCAAAAACGGCTGATTTTCGACAAAAGAGATAACACCCCCCCATTACGTCATGCTTCAGAAATGTGGAAAATGGTCCGTTTTCAAATGTTTTATTTTTGAACGTCAGTTCACATTTGTAGGTGGATCATCAGTGTTAGAGCTAAAATTAGCATGTTTAAAGTGATTTTCATGCTTCCAGGGGCTCGGGAAGTTAATTAAATACCATTTGGAGGCATTTAATGTTCGAGCAAAAACGGCTGATTTTCGACAAAAGAGATAACACCCCCCCCCCATTACGTCATGCTTCAGAAATGTGGAAAATGGTCCGTTTTCAAATGTTTTATTTTTGAAAGTCAGTTCACATTTGTAGGTGGATCATCAGTGTTAGAGCTAAAATTAGCATGTTTAAAGTGATTTTCATGCTTCCAGGGGCTCGGGAAGTTAATTAAATACCATTTGGAGGCATTTAATGTTCGAGCAAAAACGGCTGATTTTCGACAAAAGAGATAACACCCCCCCATTACGTCATGCTTCAGAAATGTGGAAAATGGTCCGTTTTCAAATGTTTTATTTTTGAACGTCAGTTCACATTTGTAGGTGGATCATCAGTGTTAGAGCTAAAATTAGCATGTTTAAAGTGATTTTCATGCTTCCAGGGGCTCGGGAAGTTAATTAAATACCATTTGGAGGCATTTAATGTTCGAGCAAAAACGGCTGATTTTCGACAAAAGAGATAACACCCCCCCATTACGTCATGCTTCAGAAATGTGGAAAATGGTCCGTTTTCAAATGTTTTATTTTTGAACGTCAGTTCACATTTGTAGGTGGATCATCAGTGTTAGAGCTAAAATTAGCATTTTTAAAGTGATTTTCATGCTTCCAGGGGCCCAAAACACAAGATTTATGGAATGGTTAAAAGTGCATGAAAATGGCCAATTTACTCACTCTGAGTTCTCAAAAAGGGTTTCTTCACCCCGGGAAGTGAAATAAATACCATTTGGAGGCATTTAATGTTCGAGCAAAAACGGCTGATTTTCGACAAAAGAGATAACACCCCCCCATTACGTCATGCTTCAGAAATGTGGAAAATGGTCCGTTTTCAAATGTTTTATTTTTGAACGTCAGTTCACATTTGTAGGTGGATCATCAGTGTTAGAGCTAAAATTAGCATGTTTAAAGTGATTTTCATGCTTCCAGGGGCTCGGGAAGTTAATTAAATACCATTTGGAGGCATTTAATGTTCGAGCAAAAACGGCTGATTTTCGACAAAAGAGATAACACCCCCCCATTACGTCATGCTTCAGAAATGTGGAAAATGGTCCGTTTTCAAATGTTTTATTTTTGAACGTCAGTTCACATTTGTAGGTGGATCATCAGTGTTAGAGCTAAAATTAGCATGTTTAAAGTGATTTTCATGCTTCCAGGGGCCCAAAACACAAGATTTATGGAATGGTTAAAAGTGCATGAAAATGGCCAATTTACTCACTCTGAGTTCTCAAAAAGGGTTTCTTCACCCCGGGAAGTGAAATAAATACCATTTGGAGGCATTTAATGTTCGAGCAAAAACGGCAGATTTTCGACAAAAGAGATAACACCCCCCCATTACGTCATGCTTCAGAAATGTGGAAAATGGTCCGTTTTCAAATGTTTTATTTTTGAACGTCAGTTCACATTTGTAGGTGGATCATCAGTGTTAGAGCTAAAATTAGCATGTTTAAAGTGATTTTCATGCTTCCAGGGGCTCGGGAAGTTAATTAAATACCATTTGGAGGCATTTAATGTTCGAGCAAAAACGGCTGATTTTCGACAAAAGAGATAACACCCCCCCCATTACGTCATGCTTCAGAAATGTGGAAAATGGTCCGTTTTCAAATGTTTTATTTTTGAACGTCAGTTCACATTTGTAGGTGGATCATCAGTGTTAGAGCTAAAATTAGCATGTTTAAAGTGATTTTCATGCTTCCAGGGGCCCAAAACACAAGATTTATGGAATGGTTAAAAGTGCATGAAAATGGCCAATTTACTCACTCTGAGTTCTCAAAAAGGGTTTCTTCACCCCGGGAAGTTAATTAAATACCATTTGGAGGCATTTAATGTTCGAGCAAAAACGGCTGATTTATGACAAAAGAGATAACAACCCCCCATTACGTCATGCTTCAGAAATGTGGAAAATGGTCCGTTTTCAAATGTTTTATTTTTGAACGTCAGTTCACATTTGTAGGTGGATCATCAGTGTTAGAGCTAAAATTAGCATGTTTAAAGTGATTTTCATGCTTCCAGGGGCTCGGGAAGTTAATTAAATACCATTTGGAGGCATTTAATGTTCGAGCAAAAACGGCTGATTTTCGACAAAAGAGATAACACCCCCCCATTACGTCATGCTTCAAAAATGTGGAAAATGGTCCGTTTTCAAATGTTTTATTTTTGAACGTCAGTTCACATTTGTAGGTGGATCATCAGTGTTAGAGCTAAAATTAGCATGTTTAAAGTGATTTTCATGCTTCCAGGGGCCCAAAACACAAGATTTATGGAAGGGTTAAAAGTGCATGAAAATGGCCAATTTACTCACTCTGAGTTCTCAAAAAGGGTTTCTTCACCCCGGGAAGTTAATTAAATACCATTTGGAGGCATTTAATGTTTGAGCAAAAACGGCTGATTTTCGACAAAAGAGATAACACCCCCCCATTACGTCATGCTTCAGAAATGTGGAAAATGGTCCGTTTTCAAATGTTTTATTTTTGAACGTCAGTTCACATTAGTAGGTGGATCATCAGTGTTAGAGCTAAAATTAGCATGTTTAAAGTGATTTTCATGCTTCCAGGGGCCCAAAACACAAGATTAATGGAATGGTTAAAAGTGCATGAAAATGGCCAATTTACTCACTCTGAGTTCTCAAAAAGGGTTTCTTCACCCCGGGAAGTGAAATAAATACCATTTGGAGGCATTTAATGTTCGAGCAAAAACGGCTGATTTTCGACAAAAGAGATAACACCCCCCCATTACGTCATGCTTCAGAAATGTGGAAAATGGTCCGTTTTCAAATGTTTTATTTTTGAACGTCAGTTCACATTTGTAGGTGGATCATCAGTGTTAGAGCTAAAATTAGCATGTTTAAAGTGATTTTCATGCTTCCAGGGGCTCGGGAAGTTAATTAAATACCATTTGGAGGCATTTAATGTTCGAGCAAAAACGGCTGATTTTCGACAAAAGAGATAACACCCCCCCATTACGTCATGCTTCAGAAATGTGGAAAATGGTCCGTTTTCAAATGTTTTATTTTTGAACGTCAGTTCACATTTGTAGGTGGATCATCAGTGTTAGAGCTAAAATTAGCATGTTTAAAGTGATTTTCATGCTTCCAGGGGCTCGGGAAGTTAATTAAATACCATTTGGAGGCATTTAATGTTCGAGCAAAAACGGCAGATTTTCGACAAAAGAGATAACACCCCCCCATTACGTCATGCTTCAGAAATGTGGAAAATGGTCCGTTTTCAAATGTTTTATTTTTGAACGTCAGTTCACATTTGTAGGTGGATCATCAGTGTTAGAGCTAAAATTAGCATGTTTAAAGTGATTTTCATGCTTCCAGGGGCCCAAAACACAAGATTTATGGAATGGTTAAAAGTGCATGAAAATGGCCAATTTACTCACTCTGAGTTCTCAAAAAGGGTTTCTTCACCCCGGGAAGTGAAATAAATACCATTTGGAGGCATTTAATGTTCGAGCAAAAACGGCTGATTTTCGACAAAAGAGATAACACCCCCCCATTACGTCATGCTTCAGAAATGTGGAAAATGGTCCGTTTTCAAATGTTTTATTTTTGAACGTCAGTTCACATTTGTAGGTGGATCATCAGTGTTAGAGCTAAAATTAGCATGTTTAAAGTGATTTTCATGCTTCCAGGGGCTGGGGAAGTTAATTAAATACCATTTGGAGGCATTTAATGTTCGAGCAAAAACGGCTGATTTTCGACAAAAGAGATAACACCCCCCCATTACGTCATGCTTCAGAAATGTGGAAAATGGTCCGTTTTCAAATGCTTTATTTTTGAACGTCAGTTCACATTTGTAGGTGGATCATCAGTGTTAGAGCTAAAATTAGCATGTTTAAAGTGATTTTCATGCTTCCAGGGGCTCGGGAAGTTAATTAAATACCATTTGGAGGCATTTAATGTTCGAGCAAAAACGGCTGATTTTCGACAAAAGAGATAACACCCCCCCATTACGTCATGCTTCAGAAATGTGGAAAATGGTCCGTTTTCAAATGTTTTATTTTTGAACGTCAGTTCACATTTGTAGGTGGATCATCAGTGTTAGAGCTAAAATTAGCATGTTTAAAGTGATTTTCATGCTTCCAGGGGCCCAAAACACAAGATTTATGGAAGGGTTAAAAGTGCATGAAAATGGCCAATTTACTCACTCTGAGTTCTCAAAAAGGGTTTCTTCACCCCGGGAAGTTAATTAAATACCATTTGGAGGCATTTAATGTTTGAGCAAAAACGGCTGATTTTCGACAAAAGAGATAACACCCCCCCATTACGTCATGCTTCAGAAATGTGGAAAATGGTCCGTTTTCAAATGTTTTATTTTTGAACGTCAGTTCACATTAGTAGGTGGATCATCAGTGTTAGAGCTAAAATTAGCATGTTTAAAGTGATTTTCATGCTTCCAGGGGCCCAAAACACAAGATTAATGGAATGGTTAAAAGTGCATGAAAATGGCCAATTTACTCACTCTGAGTTCTCAAAAAGGGTTTCTTCACCCCGGGAAGTGAAATAAATACCATTTGGAGGCATTTAATGTTCGAGCAAAAACGGCTGATTTTCGACAAAAGAGATAACACCCCCCCCATTACGTCATGCTTCAGAAATGTGGAAAATGGTCCGTTTTCAAATGTTTTATTTTTGAACGTCAGTTCACATTTGTAGGTGGATCATCAGTGTTAGAGCTAAAATTAGCATGTTTAAAGTGATTTTCATGCTTCCAGGGGCTCGGGAAGTTAATTAAATACCATTTGGACGCATTTAATGTTCCAGCAAAAACGGCTGATTTTCGACAAAAGAGATAACACCCCCCCCCCATTACGTCATGCTTCAGAAATGTGGAAAATGGTCCGTTTTCAAAAATGTTTTATTTTTGAACGTCAGTTCACATTTGTAGGTGGATCATCAGTGTTAGAGCTAAAATTAGCATGTTTATAGTGATTTTCATGCTTCCAGGGGCTCGGGAAGTTAATTAAATACCATTTGGAGGCATTTAATGTTCGCGCAAAAACGGCTGATTTTCGACAAAAGAGATAACACCCCCCCATTACGTCATGCTTCAGAAATGTGGAAAATGGTCCGTTTTCAAATGTTTTATTTTTGAACGTCAGTTCACATTTGTAGGTGGATCATCAGTGTTAGAGCTAAAATTAGCATGTTTAAAGTGATTTTCATGCTTCCAGGGGCTCGGGAAGTTAATTAAATACCATTTGGAGGCATTTAATGTTCGAGCAAAAACGGCTGATTTTCGACAAAAGAGATAACACCCCCCCATTACGTCATGCTTCAGAAATGTGGAAAATGGTCCGTTTTCAAATGTTTTATTTTTGAACGTCAGTTCACATTTGTAGGTGGATCATCAGTGTTAGAGCTAAAATTAGCATGTTTAAAGTGATTTTCATGCTTCCAGGGGCCCAAAACACAAGATTTATGGAATGGTTAAAAGTGCATGAAAATGGCCAATTTACTCACTCTGAGTTCTCAAAAAGGGTTTCTTCACCCCGGGAAGTGAAATAAATACCATTTGGAGGCATTTAATGTTCGAGCAAAAACGGCTGATTTTCGACAAAAGAGATAACACCCCCCCATTACGTCATGCTTCAGAAATGTGGAAAATGGTCCGTTTTCAAATGTTTTATTTTTGAACGTCAGTTCACATTTGTAGGTGGATCATCAGTGTTAGAGCTAAAATTAGCATGTTTAAAGTGATTTTCATGCTTCCAGGGGCTCGGGAAGTTAATTAAATACCATTTGGAGGCATTTAATGTTCGAGCAAAAACGGCTGATTTTCGACAAAAGAGATAACACCCCCCCATTACGTCATGCTTCAGAAATGTGGAAAATGGTCCGTTTTCAAATGTTTTATTTTTGAACGTCAGTTCACATTTGTAGGTGGATCATCAGTGTTAGAGCTAAAATTAGCATGTTTAAAGTGATTTTCATGCTTCCAGGGGCCCAAAACACAAGATTTATGGAATGGTTAAAAGTGCATGAAAATGGCCAATTTACTCACTCTGAGTTCTCAAAAAGGGTTTCTTCACCCCGGGAAGTGAAATAAATACCATTTGGAGGCATTTAATGTTCGAGCAAAAACGGCAGATTTTCGACAAAAGAGATAACACCCCCCCATTACGTCATGCTTCAGAAATGTGGAAAATGGTCCGTTTTCAAATGTTTTATTTTTGAACGTCAGTTCACATTTGTAGGTGGATCATCAGTGTTAGAGCTAAAATTAGCATGTTTAAAGTGATTTTCATGCTTCCAGGGGCCCAAAACACAAGATTTATGGAATGGTTAAAAGTGCATGAAAATGGCCAATTTACTCACTCTGAGTTCTCAAAAAGGGTTTCTTCACCCCGGGAAGTGAAATAAATACCATTTGGAGGCATTTAATGTTCGAGCAAAAACGGCTGATTTTCGACAAAAGAGATAACACCCCCCCATTACGTCATGCTTCAGAAATGTGGAAAATGGTCCGTTTTCAAATGTTTTATTTTTGAACGTCAGTTCACATTTGTAGGTGGATCATCAGTGTTAGAGCTAAAATTAGCATGTTTAAAGTGATTTTCATGCTTCCAGGGGCTCGGGAAGTTAATTAAATACCATTTGGAGGCATTTAATGTTCGAGCAAAAACGGCTGATTTTCGACAAAAGAGATAACACCCCCCCATTACGTCATGCTTCAGAAATGTGGAAAATGGTCCGTTTTCAAATGTTTTATTTTTGAACGTCAGTTCACATTTGTAGGTGGATCATCAGTGTTAGAGCTAAAATTAGCATGTTTAAAGTGATTTTCATGCTTCCAGGGGCCCAAAACACAAGATTTATGGAAGGGTTAAAAGTGCATGAAAATGGCCAATTTACTCACTCTGAGTTCTCAAAAAGGGTTTCTTCACCCCGGGAAGTTAATTAAATACCATTTGGAGGCATTTAATGTTTGAGCAAAACCGGCTGATTTTCGACAAAAGAGATAACACCCCCCCATTACGTCATGCTTCAGAAATGTGGAAAATGGTCCGTTTTCAAATGTTTTATTTTTGAACGTCAGTTCACATTAGTAGGTGGATCATCAGTGTTAGAGCTAAAATTAGCATGTTTAAAGTGATTTTCATGCTTCCAGGGGCCCAAAACACAAGATTAATGGAATGGTTAAAAGTGCATGAAAATGGCCAATTTACTCACTCTGAGTTCTCAAAAAGGGTTTCTTCACCCCGGGAAGTGAAATAAATACCATTTGGAGGCATTTAATGTTCGAGCAAAAACGGCTGATTTTCGACAAAAGAGATAACATCCCCCCATTACGTCATGCTTTAGAAATGTGGAAAATGGTCCGTTTTCAAATGTTTTATTTTTGAACGTCAGTTCACATTTGTAGGTGGATCATCAGTGTTAGAGCTAAAATTAGCATGTTTAAAGTGATTTTCATGCTTCCAGGGGCTCGGGAAGTTAATTAAATACCATTTGGAGGCATTTAATGTTCGAGCAAAAACGGCTGATTTTCGACAAAAGAGATAACACCCCCCCATTACGTCATGCTTCAGAAATGTGGAAAATGGTCCGTTTTCAAATGTTTTATTTTTGAACGTCAGTTCACATTTGTAGGTGGATCATCAGTGTTAGAGCTAAAATTAGCATGTTTAAAGTGATTTTCATGCTTCCAGGGGCTCGGGAAGTTAATTAAATACCATTTGCAGGCATTTAATGTTCGAGCAAAAACGGCAGATTTTCGACAAAAGAGATAACACCCCCCCATTACGTCATGCTTCAGAAATGTAGAAAATGGTCCGTTTTCAAATGTTTTATTTTTGAACGTCAGTTCACATTTGTAGGTGGATCATCAGTGTTAGAGCTAAAATTAGCATGTTTAAAGTGATTTTCATGCTTCCAGGGGCCCAAAACACAAGATTTATGGAATGGTTAAAAGTGCATGAAAATGGCCAATTTACTCACTCTGAGTTCTCAAAAAGGGTTTCTTCACCCCGGGAAGTGAAATAAATACCATTTGGAGGCATTTAATGTTCGAGCAAAAACGGCTGATTTTCGACAAAAGAGATAACACCCCCCCATTACGTCATGCTTCAGAAATGTGGAAAATGGTCCGTTTTCAAATGTTTTATTTTTGAACGTCAGTTCACATTTGTAGGTGGATCATCAGTGTTGGAGCTAAAATTAGCATGTTTAAAGTGATTTTCATGCTTCCAGGGGCTCGGGAAGTTAATTAAATACCATTTGGAGGCATTTAATGTTCGAGCAAAAACGGCTGATTTTCGACAAAAGAGATAACACCCCCCCATTACGTCATGCTTCAGAAATGTGGAAAATGGTCCGTTTTCAAATGTTTTATTTTTGAACGTCAGTTCACATTTGTAGGTGGATCATCAGTGTTAGAGCTAAAATTAGCATGTTTAAAGTGATTTTCATGCTTCCATGGGCCCAAAACACAAGATTTATGGAATGGTTAAAAGTGCATGAAAATGGCCAATTTACTCACTCTGAGTTCTCAAAAAGGGTTTCTTCACCCCGGGAAGTTAATTAAATACCATTTGGAGGCATTTAATGTTCGAGCAAAAACGGCTGATTTTCGACAAAAGAGATAACACCCCCCCATTACGTCATGCTTCAGAAATGTGGAAAATGGTCCGTTTTCAAATGTTTTATTTTTGAACGTCAGTTCACATTTGTAGGTGGATCATCAGTGTTAGAGCTAAAATTAGCATGTTTAAAGTGATTTTCATGCTTCCAGGGGCCCAAAACACAAGATTTATGGAAGGTTTAAAAGTGCATGAAAATGGCCAATTTACTCACTCTGAGTTCTCAAAAAGGGTTTCTTCACCCCGGGAAGTTAATTAAATACCATTTGGAGGCATTTAATGTTTGAGCAAAAACGGCTGATTTTCGACAAAAGAGATAACACCCCCCCATTACGTCATGCTTCAGAAATGTGGAAAATGGTCCGTTTTCAAATGTTTTATTTTTGAACGTCAGTTCACATTAGTAGGTGGATCATCAGTGTTAGAGCTAAAATTAGCATGTTTAAAGTGATTTTCATGCTTCCAGGGGCCCAAAACACAAGATTAATGGAATGGTTAAAAGTGCATGAAAATGGCCAATTTACTCACTCTGAGTTCTCGAAAAGGGTTTCTTCACCCCGGGAAGTGAAATAAATACCATTTGGAGGCATTTAATGTTCGAGCAAAAACGGCTGATTTTCGACAAAAGAGATAACACCCCCCCATTACGTCATGCTTCAGAAATGTGGAAAATGGTCCGTTTTCAAATGTTTTATTTTTGAACGTCAGTTCACATTTGTAGGTGGATCATCAGTGTTAGAGCTAAAATTAGCATGTTTAAAGTGATTTTCATGCTTCCAGGGGCCCAAAACACAAGATTTATGGAAGGGTTAAAAGTGCATGAAAATGGCCAATTTACTCACTCTGAGTTCTCAAAAAGGGTTTCTTCACCCCGGGAAGTTAATTAAATACCATTTGGAGGCATTTAATGTTTGAGCAAAAACGGCTGATTTTCGACAAAAGAGATAACACCCCCCCATTACGTCATGCTTCAGAAATGTGGAAAATGGTCCGTTTTCAAATGTTTTATTTTTGAACGTCAGTTCACATTTGTAGGTGGATCATCAGTGTTAGAGCTAAAATTAGCATGTTTAAAGTGATTTTCATGCTTCCAGGGGCCCAAAACACAAGATTTATGGAATGGTTAAAAGTGCTTGAAAATGGCCAATTTACTCACTCTGAGTTCTCAAAAAGGGTTTCTTCACCCCGGGAAGTGAAATAAATACCATTTGGAGGCATTTAATGTTCGAGCAAAAACGGCTGATTTTCGACAAAAGAGATAACACCCCCCCATTACGTCATGCTTCAGAAATGTGGAAAATGGTCCGTTTTCAAATGTTTTATTTTTGAACGTCAGTTCACATTTGTAGGTGGATCATCAGTGTTGGAGCTAAAATTAGCATGTTTAAAGTGATTTTCATGCTTCCAGGGGCTCGGGAAGTTAATTAAATACCATTTGGAGGCATTTAATGTTCGAGCAAAAACGGCTGATTTTCGACAAAAGAGATAACACCCCCCCATTACGTCATGCTTCAGAAATGTGGAAAATGGTCCGTTTTCAAATGTTTTATTTTTGAACGTCAGTTCACATTTGTAGGTGGATCATCAGTGTTAGAGCTAAAATTAGCATGTTTAAAGTGATTTTCATGCTTCCATGGGCCCAAAACACAAGATTTATGGAATGGTTAAAAGTGCATGAAAATGGCCAATTTACTCACTCTGAGTTCTCAAAAAGGGTTTCTTCACCCCGGGAAGTTAATTAAATACCATTTGGAGGCATTTAATGTTCGAGCAAAAACGGCTGATTTTCGACAAAAGAGATAACACCCCCCCATTACGTCATGCTTCAGAAATGTGGAAAATGGTCCGTTTTCAAATGTTTTATTTTTGAACGTCAGTTCACATTTGTAGGTGGATCATCAGTGTTAGAGCTAAAATTAGCATGTTTAAAGTGATTTTCATGCTTCCAGGGGCTCGGGAAGTTAATTAAATACCATTTGGAGGCATTTAATGTTCGAGCAAAAACGGCTGATTTTCGACAAAAGAGATAACACCCCCCCATTACGTCATGCTTCAGAAATGTGGAAAATGGTCCGTTTTCAAATGTTTTATTTTTGAACGTCAGTTCACATTTGTAGGTGGATCATCAGTGTTAGAGCTAAAATTAGCATGTTTAAAGTGATTTTCATGCTTCCAGGGGCCCAAAACACAAGATTTATGGAAGGGTTAAAAGTGCATGAAAATGGCCAATTTACTCACTCTGAGTTCTCAAAAAGGGTTTCTTCACCCCGGGAAGTTAATTAAATACCATTTGGAGGCATTTAATGTTTGAGCAAAAACGGCTGATTTTCGACAAAAGAGATAACACCCCCCCATTACGTCATGCTTCAGAAATGTGGAAAATGGTCCGTTTTCAAATGTTTCATTTTTGAACGTCAGTTCACATTAGTAGGTGGATCATCAGTGTTAGAGCTAAAATTAGCATGTTTAAAGTGATTTTCATGCTTCCAGGGGCCCAAAACACAAGATTAATGGAATGGTTAAAAGTGCATGAAAATAGCCAATTTACTCACTCTGAGTTCTCAAAAAGGGTTTCTTCACCCCGGGAAGTGAAATAAATACCATTTGGAGGCATTTAATGTTCGAGCAAAAACGGCTGATTTTTGACAAAAGAGATAACACCCCCCCATTACGTCATGCTTCAGAAATGTGGAAAATGGTCCGTTTTCAAATGTTTTATTTTTGAACGTCAGTTCACATTTGTAGGTGGATCATCAGTGTTAGAGCTAAAATTAGCATGTTTAAAGTGATTTTCATGCTTCCAGGGGCTCGGGAAGTTAATTAAATACCATTTGGAGGCATTTAATGTTCGAGCAAAAACGGCTGATTTTCGACAAAAGAGATAACACCCCCCCAGTACGTCATGCTTCAGAAATGTGGAAAATGGTCCGTTTTCAAATGTTTTATTTTTGAACGTCAGTTCACATTTGTAGGTGGATCATCAGTGTTAGAGCTAAAATTAGCATGTTTAAAGTGATTTTCATGCTTCCAGGGGCCCAAAACACAAGATTAATGGAATGGTTAAAAGTGCATGAAAATGGCCAATTTACTCACTCTGAGTTCTCAAAAAGGGTTTCTTCACCCCGGGAAGTGAAATAAATACCATTTGGAGGCATTTAATGTTCGAGCAAAAACGGCTGATTTTCGACAAAAGAGATAACACCCCCCCATTACGTCATGCTTCAGAAATGTGGAAAATGGTCCGTTTTCAAATGTTTTATTTTTGAACGTCAGTTCACATTTGTAGGTGGATCATCAGTGTTAGAGCTAAAATTAGCATGTTTAAAGTGATTTTCATGCTTCCAGGGGCTCGGGAAGTTAATTAAATACCATTTGGAGGCATTTAATGTTCGAGCAAAAACGGCTGATTTTCCGCATTACGTCATGCTTCAGAAATGTGGAAAATGGTCCGTTTTCAAATGTTTTATTTTTGAACGTCAGTTCACATTTGTAGGTGGATCATCAGTGTTAGAGCTAAAATTAGCATGTTTAAAGTGATTTTCATGCTTCCAGGGGCTCGGGAAGTGAATTAAATACCATTTGGAGGCATTTAATGTTCGAGCAAAAACGGCTGATTTTCGACAAAAGAGATAACACCCCCCCATTACGTCATGCTTCAGAAATGTGGAAAATGGTCCATTTTCAAATGTTTTATTTTTGAACGTCAGTTCACATTTGTAGGTGGATCATCAGTGTTAGAGCTAAAATTAGCATGTTTAAAGTGATTTTCATGCTTCCAGGGGCTCGGGAAGTGAATTAAATACCATTTGGAGGCATTTAATGTTCGAGCAAAAACGGCTGATTTTCGACAAAAGAGATAACACCCCCCCATTACGTCATGCTTCAGAAATGTGGAAAATGGTCCGTTTTCAAATGTTTTATTTTTGAACGTCAGTTCACATTTGTAGGTGGATCATCAGTGTTAGAGCTAAAATTAGCATGTTTAAAGTGATTTTCATGCTTCCAGGGGCTCGGGAAGTTAATTAAATACCATTTGGAGGCATTTAATGTTCGAGCAAAAATGGCTGATTTTCGACAAAAGAGATAACACCCCCCCATTACGTCATGCTTCAGAAATGTGGAAAATGGTCCGTTTTCAAATGTTTTATTTTTGAACGTCAGTTCACATTTGTAGGTGGATCATCAGTGTTAGAGCTAAAATTAGCATGTTTAAAGTGATTTTCATGCTTCCAGGGGCCCAAAACACAAGATTTATGGAATGGTTAAAAGTGCATGAAAATGGCCAATTTACTCACTCTGAGTTCTCAAAAAGGGTTTCTTCACCCCGGGAAGTTAATTAAATACCATTTGGAGGCATTTAATGTTCGAGCAAAAACAGCTGATTTTCGACAAAAGAGATAACACCCCCCCATTACGTCATGCTTCAGAAATGTGGAAAATGGTCCGTTTTCAAATGTTTTATTTTTGAACGTCAGTTCACATTTGTAGGTGGATCATCAGTGTTAGAGCTAAAATTAGCATGTTTAAAGTGATTTTCATGCTTCCAGGGGCCCAAAACACAAGATTTATGGTAGGGTTAAAAGTGCATGAAAATGGCCAATTTACTCACTCTGAGTTCTCAAAAAGGGTTTCTTCACCCCGGGAAGTTAATTAAATACCATTTGGAGGCATTTAATGTTTGAGCAAAAACGGCTGATTTTCGACAAAAGAGATAACACCCCCCCATTACGTCATGCTTCAGAAATGTGGAAAATGGTCCGTTTTCAAATGTTTTATTTTTGAACGTCAGTTCACATTAGTAGGTGGATCATCAGTGTTAGAGCTAAAATTAGCATGTTTAAAGTGATTTTCATGCTTCCAGGGGCCCAAAACACAAGATTAATGGAATGGTTAAAAGTGCATGAAAATGGCCAATTTACTCACTCTGAGTTCTCAAAAAGGGTTTCTTCACCCCGGGAAGTGAAATAAATACCATTTGGAGGCATTTAATGTTCGAGCAAAAACGGCTGATTTTCGACAAAAGAGATAACACCCCCCCATTACGTCATGCTTCAGAAATGTGGAAAATGGTCCGTTTTCAAATGTTTTATTTTTGAACGTCAGTTCACATTTGTAGGTGGATCATCAGTGTTAGAGCTAAAATTAGCATGTTTAAAGTGATTTTCATGCTTCCAGGGGCTCTGGAAGTTAATTAAATACCATTTGGAGGCATTTAATGTTCGAGCAAAAACGGCTGATTTTCGACAAAAGAGATAACACCCCCCCATTACGTCATGCTTCAGAAATGTGGAAAATGGTCCGTTTTCAAATGTTTTATTTTTGAACGTCAGTTCACATTTGTAGGTGGATCATCAGTGTTAGAGCTAAAATTAGCATGTTTAAAGTGATTTTCATGCTTCCAGGGGCTCGGGAAGTTAATTAAATACCATTTGGAGGCATTTAATGTTCGAGCAAAAACGGCTGATTTTCCGCATTACGTCATGCTTCAGAAATGTGGAAAATGGTCCGTTTTCAAATGTTTTATTTTTGAACGTCAGTTCACATTTGTAGGTGGATCATCAGTGTTAGAGCTAAAATTAGCATGTTTAAAGTGATTTTCATGCTTCCAGGGGCTCGGGAAGTGAATTAAATACCATTTGGAGGCATTTAATGTTCGAGCAAAAACGGCTGATTTTCGACAAAAGAGATAACACCCCCCCATTACGTCATGCTTCAGAAATGTGGAAAATGGTCCGTTTTCAAATGTTTTATTTTTGAACGTCAGTTCACATTTGTAGGTGGATCATCAGTGTTAGAGCTAAAATTAGCATGTTTAAAGTGATTTTCATGCTTCCAGGGGCTCGGGAAGTGAATTAAATACCATTTGGAGGCATTTAATGTTCGAGCAAAAACGGCTGATTTTCGACAAAAGAGATAACACCCCCCCATTACGTCATGCTTCAGAAATGTGGAAAATGGTCCGTTTTCAAATGTTTTATTTTTGAACGCCAGTTCACATTTGTAGGTGGATCATCAGTGTTAGAGCTAAAATTAGCATGTTTAAAGTGATTTTCATGCTTCCAGGGGCTCGGGAAGTTAATTAAATACCATTTGGAGGCATTTAATGTTCGAGCAAAAATGGCTGATTTTCGACAAAAGAGATAACACCCCCCCATTACGTCATGCTTCAGAAATGTGGAAAATGGTCCGTTTTCAAATGTTTTATTTTTGAACGTCAGTTCACATTTGTAGGTGGATCATCAGTGTTAGAGCTAAAATTAGCATGTTTAAAGTGATTTTCATGCTTCCAGGGGCTCGGGAAGTTAATTAAATACCATTTGGAGGCATTTAATGTTCGAGCAAATACGGCTGATTTTCGACAAAAGAGATAACACCCCCCCCATTACGTCATGCTTCAGAAAAGTGGAAAATGGTCCGTTTTCAAATGTTTTATTTTTGAACGTCAGTTCACATTTGTAGGTGGATCATCAGTGTTAGAGCTAAAATTAGCATGTTTAAAGTGATTTTCATGCTTCCAGGGGCCCAAAACACAAGATTAATGGAATGGTTAAAAGTGCATGAAAATGGCCAATTTACTCACTCTGAGTTCTCAAAAAGGGTTTTTTCACCCCGGGAAGTGAAATAAATACCATTTGGAGGCATTTAATGTTCGAGCAAAAACGGCTGATTTTCGACAAAAGAGATAACACCCCCCCATTACGTCATGCTTCAGAAATGTGGAAAATGGTCCGTTTTCAAATGTTTTATTTTTGAACGTCAGTTCACATTTGTAGGTGGATCATCAGTGTTAGAGCTAAAATTAGCATGTTTAAAGTGATTTTCATGCTTCCAGGGGCTCGGGAAGTTAATTAAATACCATTTGGAGGCATTTAATTTTCGAGCAAAAACGGCTGATTTTCGACAAAAGAGATAACACCCCCCCCATTACGTCATGCTTCAGAAATGTGGAAAATGGTCCATTTTCAAATGTTTTATTTTTGAACGTCAGTTCACATTTGTAGGTGGATCATCAGTGTTAGAGCTAAAATTAGCATGTTTAAAGTGATTTTCATGCTTCCAGGGGCCCAAAACACAAGATTTATGGAATGGTTAAAAGTGCATGAAAATGGCCAATTTACTCACTCTGAGTTCTCAAAAAGGGTTTCTTCACCCCGGGAAGTTAATTAAATACCATTTGGAGGCATTTAATGTTCGAGCAAAAACGGCTGATTTTCGACAAAAGAGATAACACCCCCCCATTACGTCATGCTTCAGAAATGTGGAAAATGGTCAGTTTTCAAATGTTTTATTTTTGAACGTCAGTTCACATTTGTAGGTGGATCATCAGTGTTAGAGCTAAAATTAGCATGTTTAAAGTGATTTTCATGCTTCCAGGGGCTCGGGAAGTTAATTAAATACCATTTGGAGGAATTTAATGTTCGAGCAAAAACGGCTGATTTTCGACAAAAGAGATAACACCCCCCCATTACGTCATGCTTCAGAAATGTGGAAAATGGTCCATTTTCAAATGTTTTATTTTTGAACGTCAGTTCACATTTGTAGGTGGATCATCAGTATTAGTGCTAAAATTAGCATGTTTAAAGTGATTTTCATGCTTCCAGGGGCCCAAAACACAAGATTTATGGAATGGTTAAAAGTGCATGAAAATGGCCAATTTACTCACTCTGAGTTCTCAAAAAGGGTTTCTTCACCCCGGGAAGTTAATTAAATACCATTTGGAGGCATTTAATGTTCGAGCAAAAACGGCAGATTTTCGACAAAAGAGATAACACCCCCCCATTACGTCATGCTTCAGAAATGTGGAAAATTGTCCGTTTTCAAATGTTTTATTTTTGAACGTCAGTTCACATTTGTAGGTGGATCATCAGTGTTAGAGCTAAAATTAGCATGTTTAAAGTGATTTTCATGCTTCCAGGGGCTCGGGAAGTTAATTAAATACCATTTGGAGGCATTTAATGTTCGAGCAAAAACGGCTGATTTTCGACAAAAGAGATAACACCCCCCCCATTACGTCATGCTTCAGAAATGTGGAAAATGGTCCGTTTTCAAATGTTTTATTTTTGAACGTCAGTTCACATTTGTAGGTGGATCATCAGTGTTAGAGCTAAAATTGGCATGTTTAAAGTGATTTTCATGCTTCCAGGGGCCCAAAACACAAGATTTATGGAATGGTTAAAAGTGCATGAAAATGGCCAATTTACTCACTCTGAGTTCTCAAAAAGGGTTTCTTCACCCCGGGAAGTTAATTAAATACCATTTGGAGGCATTTAATGTTCGAGCAAAAACGGCTGATTTTCGACAAAAGAGATAACACCCCCCCATTACGTCATGCTTCAGAAATGTGGAAAATGGTCCGTTTTCAAATGTTTTATTTTTGAACGTCAGTTCACATTTGTAGGTGGATCATCAGTGTTAGAGCTAAAATTAGCATGTTTAAAGTGATTTTCATGCTTCCAGGGGCTCGGGAAGTTAATTAAATACCATTTGGAGGCATTTAATGTTCGAGCAAAAACGGCAGATTTTCGACAAAAGAGATAACACCCCCCCATTACGTCATGCTTCAGAAATGTGGAAAATGGTCCGTTTTCAAATGTTTTATTTTTGAACGTCAGTTCACATTTGTAGGTGGATCATCAGTGTTAGAGCTAAAATTAGCATGTTTAAAGTGATTTTCATGCTTCCAGGGGCCCAAAACACAAGATTTATGGAATGGTTAAAAGTGCATGAAAATGGCCAATTTACTCACTCTGAGTTCTCAAAAAGGGTTTCTTCACCACGGGAAGTGAAATAAATACCATTTGGAGGCATTTAATGTTCGAGCAAAAACGGCTGATTTTCGACAAAAGAGATAACACCCCCCCATTACGTCATGCTTCAGAAATGTGGAAAATGGTCCGTTTTCAAATGTTTTATTTTTGAACGTCAGTTCACATTTGTAGGTGGATCATCAGTGTTAGAGCTAAAATTAGCATGTTTAAAGTGATTTTCATGCTTCCAGGGGCTCGGGAAGTTAATTAAATACCATTTGGAGGCATTTAATGTTCGAGCAAAAACGGCTGATTTTCGACAAAAGAGATAACACCCCCCCATTACGTCATGCTTCAGAAATGTGGAAAATGGTCCGTTTTGAAATGTTTTATTTTTGAACGTCAGTTCACATTTGTAGGTGGATCATCAGTGTTAGAGCTAAAATTAGCATGTTTAAAGTGATTTTCATGCTTCCAGGGGCTCGGGAAGTTAATTAAATACCATTTGGAGGCATTTAATGTTCGAGCAAAAACGGCAGATTTTCGACAAAAGAGATAACACCCCCCCATTACGTCATGCTTCAGAAATGTGGAAAATGGTCCGTTTTCAAATGTTTTATTTTTGAACGTCAGTTCACATTTGTAGGTGGATCATCAGTGTTAGAGCTAAAATTAGCATGTTTAAAGTGATTTTCATGCTTCCAGGGGCCCAAAACACAAGATTTATGGAATGGTTAAAAGTGCATGAAAATGGCCAATTTACTCACTCTGAGTTCTCAAAAAGGGTTTCTTCACCACGGGAAGTGAAATAAATACCATTTGGAGGCATTTAATGTTCGAGCAAAAACGGCTGATTTTCGACAAAAGAGATAACACCCCCCCATTACGTCATGCTTCAGAAATGTGGAAAATGGTCCGTTTTCAAATGTTTTATTTTTGAACGTCAGTTCACATTTGTAGGTGGATCATCAGTGTTAGAGCTAAAATTAGCATGCTTAAAGTGATTTTCATGCTTCCAGGGGCTCGGGAAGTTAATTAAATACCATTTGGAGGCATTTAATGTTCGAGCAAAAACGGCTGATTTTCGACAAAAGAGATAACACCCCCCCATTACGTCATGCTTCAGAAATGTGGAAAATGGTCCGTTTTCAAATGTTTTATTTTTGAACGTCAGTTCACATTTGTAGGTGGATCATCAGTGTTAGAGCTAAAATTAGCATGTTTAAAGTGATTTTCATGCTTCCAGGGGCCCAAAACACAAGATTTATGGAATGGTTAAAAGTGCATGAAAATGGCCAATTTACTCACTCTGAGTTCTCAAAAAGGGTTTCTTCACCCCGGGAAGTTAATTAAATACCATTTGGAGGCATTTAATGTTCGAGCAAAAACGGCTGATTTTCGACAAAAGAGATAACACCCCCCCATTACGTCATGCTTCAGAAATGTGGAAAATGGTCCGTTTTCAAATGTTTTATTTTTGAACGTCAGTTCACATTTGTAGGTGGATCATCAGTGTTAGAGCTAAAATTAGCATGTTTAAAGTGATTTTCATGCTTCCAGGGGCTCGGGAAGTTAATTAAATACCATTTGGAGGCATTTAATGTTCGAGCAAAAACGGCTGATTTTCGACAAAAGAGATAACACCCCCCCATTACGTCATGCTTCAGAAATGTGGAAAATGGTCCGTTTTCAAATGTTTTATTTTTGAACGTCAGTTCACATTTGTAGGTGGATCATCAGTGTTAGAGCTAAAATTAGCATGTTTAAAGTGATTTTCATGCTTCCAGGGGCCCAAAACACAAGATTTATGGAAGGGTTAAAAGTGCATGAAAATGGCCAATTTACTCACTCTGAGTTCTCAAAAAGGGTTTCTTCACCCCGGGAAGTTAATTAAATACCATTTGGAGGCATTTAATGTTTGAGCAAAAACGGCTGATTTTCGACAAAAGAGATAACACCCCCCCATTACGTCATGCTTCAGAAATGTGGAAAATGGTCCGTTTTCAAATGTTTTATTTTTGAACGTCAGTTCACATTAGTAGGTGGATCATCAGTGTTAGAGCTAAAATTAGCATGTTTAAAGTGATTTTCATGCTTCCAGGGGCCCAAAACACAAGATTAATAGAATGGTTAAAAGTGCATGAAAATGGCCAATTTACTCACTCTGAGTTCTCAAAAAGGGTTTCTTCACCCCGGGAAGTGAAATAAATACCATTTGGAGGCATTTAATGTTCGAGCAAAAACGGCTGATTTTCGACAAAAGAGATAACACCCCCCCCATTACGTCATGCTTCAGAAATGTGGAAAATGGTCCGTTTTCAAATGTTTTATTTTTGAACGTCAGTTCACATTTGTAGGTGGATCATCAGTGTTAGAGCTAAAATTAGCATGTTTAAAGTGATTTTCATGCTTCCAGGGGCTCGGGAAGTTAATTAAATACCATTTGGAGGCATTTAATGTTCGAGCAAAAACGGCTGATTTTCGACAAAAGAGATAACACCCCCCCATTACGTCATGCTTCAGAAATGTGGAAAATGGTCCGTTTTCAAATGTTTTATTTTTGAACGTCAGTTCACATTTGTAGGTGGATCATCAGTGTTAGAGCTAAAATTAGCATGTTTAAAGTGATTTTCATGCTTCCAGGGGCCCAAAACACAAGATTAATGGAATGGTTAAAAGTGCATGAAAATGGCCAATTTACTCACTCTGAGTTCTCAAAAAGGGTTTCTTCACCCCGGGAAGTGAAATAAATACCATTTGGAGGCATTTAATGTTCAAGCAAAAACGGCTGATTTTCGACAAAAGAGATAACACCCCCCCATTACGTCATGCTTCAGAAATGTGGAAAATGGTCCGTTTTCAAATGTTTTATTTTTGAACGTCAGTTCACATTTGTAGGTGGATCATCAGTGTTAGAGCTAAAATTAGCATGTTTAAAGTGATTTTCATGCTTCCAGGGGCTCGGGAAAATAATTAAATACCATTTGGAGGCATTTAATGTTCGAGCAAAAACGGCTGATTTTCCGCATTACGTCATGCTTCAGAAATGTGGAAAATGGTCCGTTTTCATATGTTTTATTTTTGAACGTCAGTTCACATTTGTAGGTGGATCATCAGTGTTAGAGCTAAAATTAGCATGTTTAAAGTGATTTTCATGCTTCCAGGGGCTCGGGAAGTGAATTAAATACCATTTGGAGGCATTTAATGTTCGAGCAAAAACGGCTGATTTTCGACAAAAGAGATAACACCCCCCCATTACGTCATGCTTCAGAAATGTGGAAAATGGTCCGTTTTCAAATGTTTTATTTTTGAACGTCAGTTCACATTTGTAGGTGGATCATCAGTGTTAGAGCTAAAATTAGCATGTTTAAAGTGATTTTCATGCTTCCAGGGGCTCGGGAAGTGAATTAAATACCATTTGGAGGCATTTAATGTTCGAGCAAAAACGGCTGATTTTCGACAAAAGAGATAACACCCCCCCATTACGTCATGCTTCAGAAATGTGGAAAATGGTCCATTTTCAAATGTTTTATTTTTGAACGTCAGTTCACATTTGTAGGTGGATCATCAGTATTAGTGCTAAAATTAGCATGTTTAAAGTGATTTTCATGCTTCCAGGGGCCCAAAACACAAGATTTATGGAATGGTTAAAAGTGCATGAAAATGGCCAATTTACTCACTCTGAGTTCTCAAAAAGGGTTTCTTCACCCCGGGAAGTTAATTAAATACCATTTGGAGGCATTTAATGTTCGAGCAAAAACGGCAGATTTTCGACAAAAGAGATAACACCCCCCCATTACGTCATGCTTCAGAAATGTGGAAAATGGTCCGTTTTCAAATGTTTTATTTTTGAACGTCAGTTCACATTTGTAGGTGGATCATCAGTGTTAGAGCTAAAATTAGCATGTTTAAAGTGATTTTCATGCTTCCAGGGGCTCGGGAAGTTAATTAAATACCATTTGGAGGCATTTAATGTTCGAGCAAAAACGGCTGATTTTCGACAAAAGAGATAACACCCCCCCATTACGTCATGCTTCAGAAATGTGGAAAATGGTCCGTTTTCAAATGTTTTATTTTTGAACGTCAGTTCACATTTGTAGGTGGATCATCAGTGTTAGAGCTAAAATTGGCATGTTTAAAGTGATTTTCATGCTTCCAGGGGCCCAAAACACAAGATTTATGGAATGGTTAAAAGTGCATGAAAATGGCCAATTTACTCACTCTGAGTTCTCAAAAAGGGTTTCTTCACCCCGGGAAGTTAATTAAATACCATTTGGAGGCATTTAATGTTCGAGCAAAAACGGCTGATTTTCGACAAAAGAGATAACACCCCCCCATTACGTCATGCTTCAGAAATGTGGAAAATGGTCCGTTTTCAAATGTTTTATTTTTGAACGTCAGTTCACATTTGTAGGTGGATCATCAGTGTTAGAGCTAAAATTAGCATGTTTAAAGTGATTTTCATGCTTCCAGGGGCTCGGGAAGTTAATTAAATACCATTTGGAGGCATTTAATGTTCGAGCAAAAACGGCAGATTTTCGACAAAAGAGATAACACCCCCCCATTACGTCATGCTTCAGAAATGTGGAAAATGGTCCGTTTTCAAATGTTTTATTTTTGAACGTCAGTTCACATTTGTAGGTGGATCATCAGTGTTAGAGCTAAAATTAGCATGTTTAAAGTGATTTTCATGCTTCCAGGGGCCCAAAACACAAGATTTATGGAATGGTTAAAAGTGCATGAAAATGGCCAATTTACTCACTCTGAGTTCTCAAAAAGGGTTTCTTCACCACGGGAAGTGAAATAAATACCATTTGGAGGCATTTAATGTTCGAGCAAAAACGTCTGATTTTCGACAAAAGAGATAACACCCCCCCATTACGTCATGCTTCAGAAATGTGGAAAATGGTCCGTTTTCAAATGTTTTATTTTTGAACGTCAGTTCACATTTGTAGGTGGATCATCAGTGTTAGAGCTAAAATTAGCATGTTTAAAGTGATTTTCATGCTTCCAGGGGCTCGGGAAGTTAATTAAATACCATTTGGAGGCATTTAATGTTCGAGCAAAAACGGCTGATTTTCGACAAAAGAGATAACACCCCCCCATTACGTCATGCTTCAGAAATGTGGAAAATGGTCCGTTTTGAAATGTTTTATTTTTGAACGTCAGTTCACATTTGTAGGTGGATCATCAGTGTTAGAGCTAAAATTAGCATGTTTAAAGTGATTTTCATGCTTCCAGGGGCTCGGGAAGTTAATTAAATACCATTTGGAGGCATTTAATGTTCGAGCAAAAACGGCAGATTTTCGACAAAAGAGATAACACCCCCCCATTACGTCATGCTTCAGAAATGTGGAAAATGGTCCGTTTTCAAATGTTTTATTTTTGAACGTCAGTTCACATTTGTAGGTGGATCATCAGTGTTAGAGCTAAAATTAGCATGTTTAAAGTGATTTTCATGCTTCCAGGGGCCCAAAACACAAGATTTATGGAATGGTTAAAAGTGCATGAAAATGGCCAATTTACTCACTCTGAGTTCTCAAAAAGGGTTTCTTCACCACGGGAAGTGAAATAAATACCATTTGGAGGCATTTAATGTTCGAGCAAAAACGGCTGATTTTCGACAAAAGAGATAACACCCCCCCATTACGTCATGCTTCAGAAATGTGTAAAATGGTCCGTTTTCAAATGTTTTATTTTTGAACGTCAGTTCACATTTGTAGGTGGATCATCAGTGTTAGAGCTAAAATTAGCATGCTTAAAGTGATTTTCATGCTTCCAGGGGCTCGGGAAGTTAATTAAATACCATTTGGAGGCATTTAATGTTCGAGCAAAAACGGCTGATTTTCGACAAAAGAGATAACACCCCCCCATTACGTCATGCTTCAGAAATGTGGAAAATGGTCCGTTTTCAAATGTTTTATTTTTGAACGTCAGTTCACATTTGTAGGTGGATCATCAGTGTTAGAGCTAAAATTAGCATGTTTAAAGTGATTTTCATGCTTCCAGGGGCCCAAAACACAAGATTTATGGAATGGTTAAAAGTGCATGAAAATGGCCAATTTACTCACTCTGAGTTCTCAAAAAGGGTTTCTTCACCCCGGGAAGTTAATTAAATACCATTTGGAGGCATTTAATGTTCGAGCAAAAACGGCTGATTTTCGACAAAAGAGATAACACCCCCCCATTACGTCATGCTTCAGAAATGTGGAAAATGGTCCGTTTTCAAATGTTTTATTTTTGAACGTCAGTTCACATTTGTAGGTGGATCATCAGTGTTAGAGCTAAAATTAGCATGTTTAAAGTGATTTTCATGCTTCCAGGGGCTCTGGAAGTTAATTAAATACCATTTGGAGGCATTTAATGTTCGAGCAAAAACGGCTGATTTTCGACAAAAGAGATAACACCCCCCCATTACGTCATGCTTCAGAAATGTGGAAAATGGTCCGTTTTCAAATGTTTTATTTTTGAACGTCAGTTCACATTTGTAGGTGGATCATCAGTGTTAGAGCTAAAATTAGCATGTTTAAAGTGATTTTCATGCTTCCAGGGGCCCAAAACACAAGATTTATGGAAGGGTTAAAAGTGCATGAAAATGGCCAATTTACTCACTCTGAGTTCTCAAAAAGGGTTTCTTCACCCCGGGAAGTTAATTAAATACCATTTGGAGGCATTTAATGTTTGAGCAAAAACGGCTGATTTTCGACAAAAGAGATAACACCCCCCCATTACGTCATGCTTCAGAAATGTGGAAAATGGTCCGTTTTCAAATGTTTTATTTTTGAACGTCAGTTCACATTAGTAGGTGGATCATCAGTGTTAGAGCTAAAATTAGCATGTTTAAAGTGATTTTCATGCTTCCAGGGGCCCAAAACACAAGATTAATAGAATGGTTAAAAGTGCATGAAAATGGCCAATTTACTCACTCTGAGTTCTCAAAAAGGGTTTCTTCACCCCGGGAAGTGAAATAAATACCATTTGGAGGCATTTAATGTTCGAGCAAAAACGGCTGATTTTCGACAAAAGAGATAACACCCCCCCATTACGTCATGCTTCAGAAATGTGGAAAATGGTCCGTTTTCAAATGTTTTATTTTTGAACGTCAGTTCACATTTGTAGGTGGATCATCAGTGTTAGAGCTAAAATTAGCATGTTTAAAGTGATTTTCATGCTTCCAGGGGCTCGGGAAGTGAATTAAATACCATTTGGAGGCATTTAATGTTCGAGCAAAAACGGCTGATTTTCGACAAAAGAGATAACACCCCCCCATTACGTCATGCTTCAGAAATGTGGAAAATGGTCCGTTTTCAAATGTTTTATTTTTGAACGTCAGTTCACATTTGTAGGTGGATCATCAGTGTTAGAGCTAAAATTAGCATGTTTAAAGTGATTTTCATGCTTCCAGGGGCTCGGGAAGTGAATTAAATACCATTTGGAGGCATTTAATGTTCGAGCAAAAACGGCTGATTTTCGACAAAAGAGATAACACCCCCCCATTACGTCATGCTTCAGAAATGTGGAAAATGGTCCGTTTTCAAATGTTTTATTTTTGAACGTCAGTTCACATTTGTAGGTGGATCATCAGTGTTAGAGCTAAAATTAGCATGTTTAAAGTGATTTTCATGCTTCCAGGGGCTCGGGAAGTTAATTAAATACCATTTGGAGGCATTTAATGTTCGAGCAAAAATGGCTGATTTTCGACAAAAGAGATAACACCCCCCCATTACGTCATGCTTCAGAAATGTGGAAAATGGTCGGTTTTCAAATGTTTTATTTTTGAACGTCAGTTCACATTTGTAGGTGGATCATCAGTGTTAGAGCTAAAATTAGCATGTTTAAAGTGATTTTCATGCTTCCAGGGGCCCAAAACACAAGATTTATGGAATGGTTAAAAGTGCATGAAAATGGCCAATTTACTCACTCTGAGTTCTCAAAAAGGGTTTCTTCACCCCGGGAAGTTAATTAAATACCATTTGGAGGCATTTAATGTTCGAGCAAAAACGGCTGATTTTCGACAAAAGAGATAACACCCCCCCATTACGTCATGCTTCAGAAATGTGGAAAATGGTCCGTTTTCAAATGTTTTATTTTTGAACGTCAGTTCACATTTGTAGGTGGATCATCAGTGTTAGAGCTAAAATTAGCATGTTTAAAGTGATTTTCATGCTTCCAGGGGCTCGGGAAGTTAATTAAATACCATTTGGAGGCATTTAATGTTCGAGCAAAAACGGCTGATTTTCGACAAAAGAGATAACACCCCCCCCATTACGTCATGCTTCAGAAATGTGGAAAATGGTCCGTTTTCAAATGTTTTATTTTTGAACGTCAGTTCACATTTGTAGGTGGATCATCAGTGTTAGAGCTAAAATTAGCATGTTTAAAGTGATTTTCATGCTTCCAGGGGCCCAAAACACAAGATTTATGGAATGGTTAAAAGTGCATGAAAATGGCCAATTTACTCACTCTGAGTTCTCAAAAAGGGTTTCTTCACCCCGGGAAGTGAAATAAATACCATTTGGAGGCATTTAATGTTCGAGCAAAAACGGCTGATTTTCGACAAAAGAGATAACACCCCCCCATTACGTCATGCTTCAGAAATGTGGAAAATGGTCCGTTTTCAAATGTTTTATTTTTGAACGTCAGTTCACATTTGTAGGTGGATCATCAGTGTTAGAGCTAAAATTAGCATGTTTAAAGTGATTTTCATGCTTCCAGGGGCTCGGGAAGTTAATTAAATACCATTTGGAGGCATTTAATGTTCGAGCAAAAACGGCTGATTTTCGACAAAAGAGATAACACCCCCCCATTACGTCATGCTTCAGAAATGTGGAAAATGGTCAGTTTTCAAATGTTTTATTTTTGAACGTCAGTTCACATTTGTAGGTGGATCATCGTGTTAGAGCTAAAATTAGCATGTTTAAAGTGATTTTCATGCTTCCAGGGGCCCAAAACACAAGATTAATGGAATGGTTAAAAGTGCATGAAAATGGCCAATTTACTCACTCTGAGTTCTCAAAAAGGGTTTTTTCACCCCGGGAAGTGAAATAAATACCATTTGGAGGCATTTAATGTTCGAGCAAAAACGGCTGATTTTCGACAAAAGAGATAACACCCCCCCATTACGTCATGCTTCAGAAATGTGGAAAATGGTCCGTTTTCAAATGTTTTATTTTTGAACGTCAGTTCACATTTGTAGGTGGATCATCAGTGTTAGAGCTAAAATTAGCATGTTTAAAGTAATTTTCATGCTTCCAGGGGCTCGGGAAGTTAATTAAATACCATTTGGAGGCATTTCATTTTCGAGCAAAAACGGCTGATTTTCGACAAAAGAGATAACACCCCCCCCCCATTACGTCATGCTTCAGAAATGTGGAAAATGGTCCGTTTTCAAATGTTTTATTTTTGAACGTCAGTTCACATTTGTAGGTGGATCATCAGTGTTAGAGCTAAAATTAGCATGTTTAAAGTGATTTTCATGCTTCCAGGGGCCCAAAACACAAGATTTATGGAATGGTTAAAAGTGCATGAAAATGGCCAATTTACTCACTCTGAGTTCTCAAAAAGGGTTTCTTCACCCCGGGAAGTTAATTAAATACCATTTGGAGGCATTTAATGTTCGAGCAAAAACGGCAGATTTTCGACAAAAGAGATAACACCCCCCCATTACGTCATGCTTCAGAAATGTGGAAAATGGTCCGTTTTCAAATGTTTTATTTTTGAACGTCAGTTCACATTTGTAGGTGGATCATCAGTGTTAGAGCTAAAATTAGCATGTTTAAAGTGATTTTCATGCTTCCAGGGGCTCGGGAAGTTAATTAAATACCATTTGGAGGCATTTAATGTTCGAGCAAAAACGGCTGATTTTCGACAAAAGAGATAACACCCCCCCATTACGTCATGCTTCAGAAATGTGGAAAATGGTCCGTTTTCAAATGTTTTATTTTTGAACGTCAGTTCACATTTGTAGGTGGATCATCAGTGTTAGAGCTAAAATTGGCATGTTTAAAGTGATTTTCATGCTTCCAGGGGCCCAAAACACAAGATTTATGGAATGGTTAAAAGTGCATGAAAATGGCCAATTTACTCACTCTGAGTTCTCAAAAAGGGTTTCTTCACCCCGGGAAGTGAAATAAATACCATTTGGAGGCATTTAATGTTCGAGCAAAAACGGCTGATTTTCGACAAAAGAGATAACACCCCCCCATTACGTCATGCTTCAGAAATGTGGAAAATGGTCCGTTTTCAAATGTTTTATTTTTGAACGTCAGTTCACATTTGTAGGTGGATCATCAGTGTTAGAGCTAAAATTAGCATGTTTAAAGTGATTTTCATGCTTCCAGGGGCTCGGGAAGTTAATTAAATACCATTTGGAGGCATTTAATGTTCGAGCAAAAACGGCTGATTTTCGACAAAAGAGATAACACCCCCCCATTACGTCATGCTTCAGAAATGTGGAAAATGGTCAGTTTTCAAATGTTTTATTTTTGAACGTCAGTTCACATTTGTAGGTGGATCATCAGTGTTAGAGCTAAAATTAGCATGTTTAAAGTGATTTTCATGCTTCCAGGGGCCCAAAACACAAGATTAATGGAATGGTTAAAAGTGCATGAAAATGGCCAATTTACTCACTCTGAGTTCTCAAAAAGGGTTTTTTCACCCCGGGAAGTGAAATAAATACCATTTGGAGGCATTTAATGTTCGAGCAAAAACGGCTGATTTTCGACAAAAGAGATAACACCCCCCCATTACGTCATGCTTCAGAAATGTGGAAAATGGTCCGTTTTCAAATGTTTTATTTTTGAACGTCAGTTCACATTTGTAGGTGGATCATCAGTGTTAGAGCTAAAATTAGCATGTTTAAAGTGATTTTCATGCTTCCAGGGGCTCGGGAAGTTATTTAAATACCATTTGGAGGCATTTAATTTTCGAGCAAAAACGGCTGATTTTCGACAAAAGAGATAACACCCCCCCCCCATTACGTCATGCTTCAGAAATGTGGAAAATGGTCCGTTTTCAAATGTTTTATTTTTGAACGTCAGTTCACATTTGTAGGTGGATCATCAGTGTTAGAGCTAAAATTAGCATGTTTAAAGTGATTTTCATGCTTCCAGGGGCCCAAAACACAAGATTTATGGAATGGTTAAAAGTGCATGAAAATGGCCAATTTACTCACTCTGAGTTCTCAAAAAGGGTTTCTTCACCCCGGGAAGTTAATTAAATACCATTTGGAGGCATTTAATGTTCGAGCAAAAACGGCTGATTTTCGACAAAAGAGATAACACCCCCCCATTACGTCATGCTTCAGAAATGTGGAAAATGGTCCGTTTTCAAATGTTTTATTTTTGAACGTCAGTTCACATTTGTAGGTGGATCATCAGTGTTCGAGCTAAAATTAGCATGTTTAAAGTGATTTTCATGCTTCCAGGGGCTCGGGAAGTTAATTAAATACCATTTGGAGGAATTTAATTTTCGAGCAAAAACGGCTGATTTTCGACAAAAGAGATAACACCCCCCCCCATTACGTCATGCTTCAGAAATGTGGAAAATGGTCCGTTTTCAAATGTTTTATTTTTGAACGTCAGTTCACATTTGTAGGTGGATCATCAGTGTTAGAGCTAAAATTAGCATGTTTAAAGTGATTTTCATGCTTCCAGGGGCCCAAAACACAAGATTTATGGAATGGTTAAAAGTGCATGAAAATGGCCAATTTACTCACTCTGAGTTCTCAAAAAGGGTTTCTTCACCCCGGGAAGTTAATTAAATACCATTTGGAGGCATTTAATGTTCGAGCAAAAACGGCTGATTTTCGACAAAAGAGATAACACCCCCCCATTACGTCATGCTTCAGAAATGTGGAAAATGGTCCATTTTCAAATGTTTTATTTTTGAACGTCAGTTCACATTTGTAGGTGGATCATCAGTGTTAGTGCTAAAATTAGCATGTTTAAAGTGATTTTCATGCTTCCAGGGGCCCAAAACACAAGATTTATGGAATGGTTAAAAGTGCATGAAAATGGCCAATTTACTCACTCTGAGTTCTCAAAAAGGGTTTCTTCACCCCGGGAAGTTAATTAAATACCATTTGGAGGCATTTAATGTTCGAGCAAAAACGGCAGATTTTCGACAAAAGAGATAACACCCCCCCATTACGTCATGCTTCAGAAATGTGGAAAATGGTCCGTTTTCAAATGTTTTATTTTTGAACGTCAGTTCACATTTGTAGGTGGATCATCAGTGTTAGAGCTAAAATTAGCATGTTTAAAGTGATTTTCATGCTTCCAGGGGCTCGGGAAGTTAATTAAATACCATTTGGAGGCATTTAATGTTCGAGCAAAAACGGCTGATTTTCGACAAAAGAGATAACACCCCCCCATTACGTCATGCTTCAGAAATGTGGAAAATGGTCCGTTTTCAAATGTTTTATTTTTGAACGTCAGTTCACATTTGTAGGTGGATCATCAGTGTTAGAGCTAAAATTGGCATGTTTAAAGTGATTTTCATGCTTCCAGGGGCCCAAAACACAAGATTTATGGAATGGTTAAAAGTGCATGAAAATGGCCAATTTACTCACTCTGAGTTCTCAAAAAGGGTTTCTTCACCCCGGGAAGTTATTTAAATACCATTTGGAGGCATTTAATGTTCGAGCAAAAACGGCTGATTTTCGACAAAAGAGATAACACCCCCCCATTACGTCATGCTTCAGAAATGTGGAAAATGGTCCGTTTTCAAATGTTTTATTTTTGAACGTCAGTTCACATTTGTAGGTGGATCATCAGTGTTAGAGCTAAAATTAGCATATTTAAAGTGATTTTCATGCTTCCAGGGGCTCGGGAAGTTAATTAAATACCATTTGGAGGCATTTAATGTTCGAGCAAAAACAACTGATTTTCGACAAAAGAGATAACACCCCCCCCATTACGTCATGCTTCAGAAATGTGGAAAATGGTCCGTTTTCAAATGTTTTATTTTTGAACGTCAGTTCACATTTGTAGGTGGATCATCAGTGTTAGAGCTAAAATTAGCATGTTTAAAGTGATTTTCATGCTTCCAGGGGCTCGGGAAGTTAATTAAATACCATTTGGAGGCATTTAATGTTCGAGCAAAAACAGCTGATTTTCGACAAAAGAGATAACACCCCCCCATTACGTCATGCTTCAGAAATGTGGAAAATGGTCCGTTTTCAAATGTTTTATTTTTGAACGTCAGTTCACATTTGTAGGTGGATCATCAGTGTTAGAGCTAAAATTAGCATGTTTAAAGTGATTTTCATGCTTCCAGGGGCCCAAAACACAAGATTTATGGAATGGTTAAAAGTGCATGAAAATGGCCAATTTACTCACTCTGAGTTCTCAAAAAGGGTTTCTTCACCCCGGGAAGTGAAATAAATACCATTTGGAGGCATTTAATGTTCGAGCAAAAACGGCTGATTTTCGACAAAAGAGATAACACCCCCCCATTACGTCATGCTTCAGAAATGTGGAAAATGGTCCGTTTTCAAATGTTTTATTTTTGAACGTCAGTTCACATTTGTAGGTGGATCATCAGTGTTAGAGCTAAAATTAGCATGTTTAAAGTGATTTTCATGCTTCCAGGGGCTCGGGAAGTTAATTAAATACCATTTGGAGGCATTTAATGTTCGAGCAAAAACGGCTGATTTTCGACAAAAGAGATAACACCCCCCCATTACGTCATGCTTCAGAAATGTGGAAAATGGTCCGTTTTCAAATGTTTTATTTTTGAACGTCAGTTCACATTTGTAGGTGGATCATCAGTGTTAGAGCTAAAATTGGCATGTTTAAAGTGATTTTCATGCTTCCAGGGGCCCAAAACACAAGATTTATGGAATGGTTAAAAGTGCATGAAAATGGCCAATTTACTCACTCTGAGTTCTCAAAAAGGGTTTCTTCACCCCGGGAAGTTAATTAAATACCATTTGGAGGCATTTAATGTTCGAGCAAAAACGGCTGATTTTCGACAAAAGAGATAACACCCCCCCATTACGTCATGCTTCAGAAATGTGGAAAATGGTCCGTTTTCAAATGTTTTATTTTTGAACGTCAGTTCACATTTGTAGGTGGATCATCAGTGTTAGAGCTAAAATTAGCATGTTTAAAGTGATTTTCATGCTTCCAGGGGCTCGGGAAGTTAATTAAATACCATTTGGAGGCATTTAATGTTCGAGCAAAAACGGCAGATTTTCGACAAAAGAGATAACACCCCCCCATTAGGTCATGCTTCAGAAATGTGGAAAATGGTCCGTTTTCAAATGTTTTATTTTTGAAAGTCAGTTCACATTTGTAGGTGGATCATCAGTGTTAGAGCTAAAATTAGCATGTTTAAAGTGATTTTCATGCGTCCAGGGGCCCAAAACACAAGATTTATGGAATGGTTAAAAGTGCATGAAAATGGCCAATTTACTCACTCTGAGTTCTCAAAAAGGGTTTCTTCACCACGGGAAGTGAAATAAATACCATTTGGAGGCATTTAATGTTCGAGCAAAAACGGCTGATTTTCGACAAAAGAGATAACACCCCCCCATTACGTCATGCTTCAGAAATGTGGAAAATGGTCCGTTTTCAAATGTTTTATTTTTGAACGTCAGTTCACATTTGTAGGTGGATCATCAGTGTTAGAGCTAAAATTAGCATGTTTAAAGTGATTTTCATGCTTCCAGGGGCTCGGGAAGTTAATTAAATACCATTTGGAGGCATTTAATGTTCGAGCAAAAACGGCTGATTTTCGACAAAAGAGATAACACCCCCCCATTACGTCATGCTTCAGAAATGTGGAAAATGGTCCGTTTTGAAATGTTTTATTTTTGAACGTCAGTTCACATTTGTAGGTGGATCATCAGTGTTAGAGCTAAAATTAGCATGTTTAAAGTGATTTTCATGCTTCCAGGGGCTCGGGAAGTTAATTAAATACCATTTGGAGGCATTTAATGTTCGAGCAAAAACGGCAGATTTTCGACAAAAGAGATAACACCCCCCCATTACGTCATGCTTCAGAAATGTGGAAAATGGTCCGTTTTCAAATGTTTTATTTTTGAACGTCAGTTCACATTTGTAGGTGGATCATCAGTGTTAGAGCTAAAATTAGCATGTTTAAAGTGATTTTCATGCTTCCAGGGGCCCAAAACACAAGATTTATGGAATGGTTAAAAGTGCATGAAAATGGCCAATTTACTCACTCTGAGTTCTCAAAAAGGGTTTCTTCACCACGGGAAGTGAAATAAATACCATTTGGAGGCATTTAATGTTCGAGCAAAAACGGCTGATTTTCGACAAAAGAGATAACACCCCCCCATTACGTCATGCTTCAGAAATGTGGAAAATGGTCCGTTTTCAAATGTTTTATTTTTGAACGTCAGTTCACATTTGTAGGTGGATCATCAGTGTTAGAGCTAAAATTAGCATGCTTAAAGTGATTTTCATGCTTCCAGGGGCTCGGGAAGTTAATTAAATACCATTTGGAGGCATTTAATGTTCGAGCAAAAACGGCTGATTTTCGACAAAAGAGATAACACCCCCCCATTACGTCATGCTTCAGAAATGTGGAAAATGGTCCGTTTTCAAATGTTTTATTTTTGAACGTCAGTTCACATTTGTAGGTGGATCATCAGTGTTAGAGCTAAAATTAGCATGTTTAAAGTGATTTTCATGCTTCCAGGGGCCCAAAACACAAGATTTATGGAATGGTTAAAAGTGCATGAAAATGGCCAATTTACTCACTCTGAGTTCTCAAAAAGGGTTTCTTCACCCCGGGAAGTTAATTAAATACCATTTGGAGGCATTTAATGTTCGAGCAAAAACGGCTGATTTTCGACAAAAGAGATAACACCCCCCCATTACGTCATGCTTCAGAAATGTGGAAAATGGTCCGTTTTCAAATGTTTTATTTTTGAACGTCAGTTCACATTTGTAGGTGGATCATCAGTGTTAGAGCTAAAATTAGCATGTTTAAAGTGATTTTCATGCTTCCAGGGGCTCGGGAAGTTAATTAAATACCATTTGGAGGCATTTAATGTTCGAGCAAAAACGGCTGATTTTCGACAAAAGAGATAACACCCCCCCATTACGTCATGCTTCAGAAATGTGGAAAATGGTCCGTTTTCAAATGTTTTATTTTTGAACGTCAGTTCACATTTGTAGGTGGATCATCAGTGTTAGAGCTAAAATTAGCATGTTTAAAGTGATTTTCATGCTTCCAGGGGCTCGGGAAGTTAATTAAATACCATTTGGAGGCATTTAATGTTCGAGCAAAAACGGCTGATTTTCGACAAAAGAGATAACACCCCCCCATTACGTCATGCTTCAGAAATGTGGAAAATGGTCCGTTTTCAAATGTTTTATTTTTGAACGTCAGTTCACATTTGTAGGTGGATCATCAGTGTTAGAGCTAAAATTAGCATGTTTAAAGTGATTTTCATGCTTCCAGGGGCCCAAAACACAAGATTTATGGAAGGGTTAAAAGTGCATGAAAATGGCCAATTTACTCACTCTGAGTTCTCAAAAAGGGTTTCTTCACCCCGGGAAGTTAATTAAATACCATTTGGAGGCATTTAATGTTTGAGCAAAAACGGCTGATTTTCGACAAAAGAGATAACACCCCCCCATTACGTCATGCTTCAGAAATGTGGAAAATGGTCCGTTTTCAAATGTTTTATTTTTGAACGTCAGTTCACATTAGTAGGTGGATCATCAGTGTTAGAGCTAAAATTAGCATGTTTAAAGTGATTTTCATGCTTCCAGGGGCCCAAAACACAAGATTAATAGAATGGTTAAAAGTGCATGAAAATGGCCAATTTACTCACTCTGAGTTCTCAAAAAGGGTTTCTTCACCCCGGGAAGTGAAATAAATACCATTTGGAGGCATTTAATGTTCAAGCAAAAACGGCTGATTTTCGACAAAAGAGATAACACCCCCCCATTACATCATGCTTCAGAAATGTGGAAAATGGTCCGTTTTCAAATGTTTTATTTTTGAACGTCAGTTCACATTTGTAGGTGGATCATCAGTGTTAGAGCTAAAATTAGCATGTTTAAAGTGATTTTCATGCTTCCAGGGGCTCGGGAAGTTAATTAAATACCATTTGGAGGCATTTAATGTTCGAGCAAAAACGGCTGATTTTCGACAAAAGAGATAACACCCCCCCATTACGTCATGCTTCAGAAATGTGGAAAATGGTCCGTTTTCAAATGTTTTATTTTTGAACGTCAGTTCACATTTGTAGGTGGATCATCAGTGTTAGAGCTAAAATTAGCATGTTTAAAGTGATTTTCATGCTTCCAGGGGCCCAAAACACAAGATTAATGGAATGGTTAAAAGTGCATGAAAATGGCCAATTTACTCACTCTGAGTTCTCAAAAAGGGTTTCTTCACCCCGGGAAGTGAAATAAATACCATTTGGAGGCATTTAATGTTCGAGCAAAAACGGCTGATTTTCGACAAAAGAGATAACACCCCCCCATTACGTCATGCTTCAGAAATGTGGAAAATGGTCCGTTTTCAAATGTTTTATTTTTGAACGTCAGTTCACATTTGTAGGTGGATCATCAGTGTTAGAGCTAAAATTAGCATGTTTAAAGTGATTTTCATGCTTCCAGGGGCTCGGGAAGTTAATTAAATACCATTTGGAGGCATTTAATGTTCGAGCAAAAACGGCTGATTTTCCGCATTACGTCATGCTTCAGAAATGTGGAAAATGGTCCGTTTTCAAATGTTTTATTTTTGAACGTCAGTTCACATTTGTAGGTGGATCATCAGTGTTAGAGCTAAAATTAGCATGTTTAAAGTGATTTTCATGCTTCCAGGGGCTCGGGAAGTGAATTAAATACCATTTGGAGGCATTTAATGTTCGAGCAAAAACGGCTGATTTTCGACAAAAGAGATAACACCCCCCCATTACGTCATGCTTCAGAAATGTGGAAAATGGTCCGTTTTCAAATGTTTTATTTTTGAACGTCAGTTCACATTTGTAGGTGGATCATCAGTGTTAGAGCTAAAATTAGCATGTTTAAAGTGATTTTCATGCTTCCAGGGGCTCGGGAAGTGAATTAAATACCATTTGGAGGCATTTAATGTTCGAGCAAAAACGGCTGATTTTCGACAAAAGAGATAACACCCCCCCATTACGTCATGCTTCAGAAATGTGGAAAATGGTCCGTTTTCAAATGTTTTATTTTTGAACGTCAGTTCACATTTGTAGGTGGATCATCAGTGTTAGAGCTAAAATTAGCATGTTTAAAGTGATTTTCATGCTTCCAGGGGCTCGGGAAGTGAATTAAATACCATTTGGAGGCATTTAATGTTCGAGCAAAAACGGCTGATTTTCGACAAAAGAGATAACACCCCCCCATTACGTCATGCTTC
Organism: Lissotriton vulgaris; assembly: GCF_964263255.1. Taxonomy (NCBI): domain Eukaryota; kingdom Metazoa; phylum Chordata; class Amphibia; order Caudata; family Salamandridae; genus Lissotriton; species Lissotriton vulgaris. The sequence goes on from NW_028251000.1 coordinate 42,228, forward strand.
AGAAATGTGGAAAATGGTCCGTTTTCAAATGTTTTATTTTTGAACGTCAGTTCACATTTGTAGGTGGATCATCAGTGTTAGAGCTAAAATTAGCATGTTTAAAGTGATTTTCATGCTTCCAGGGGCTCGGGAAGTTAATTAAATACCATTTGGAGGCATTTAATGTTCGAGCAAAAACGGCAGATTTTCGACAAAAGAGATAACACCCCCCCATTAGGTCATGCTTCAGAAATGTGGAAAATGGTCCGTTTTCAAATGTTTTATTTTTGAAAGTCAGTTCACATTTGTAGGTGGATCATCAGTGTTAGAGCTAAAATTAGCATGTTTAAAGTGATTTTCATGCGTCCAGGGGCCCAAAACACAAGATTTATGGAATGGTTAAAAGTGCATGAAAATGGCCAATTTACTCACTCTGAGTTCTCAAAAAGGGTTTCTTCACCACGGGAAGTGAAATAAATACCATTTGGAGGCATTTAATGTTCGAGCAAAAACGGCTGATTTTCGACAAAAGAGATAACACCCCCCCATTACGTCATGCTTCAGAAATGTGGAAAATGGTCCGTTTTCAAATGTTTTATTTTTGAACGTCAGTTCACATTTGTAGGTGGATCATCAGTGTTAGAGCTAAAATTAGCATGTTTAAAGTGATTTTCATGCTTCCAGGGGCTCGGGAAGTTAATTAAATACCATTTGGAGGCATTTAATGTTCGAGCAAAAACGGCTGATTTTCGACAAAAGAGATAACACCCCCCCATTACGTCATGCTTCAGAAATGTGGAAAATGGTCCGTTTTGAAATGTTTTATTTTTGAACGTCAGTTCACATTTGTAGGTGGATCATCAGTGTTAGAGCTAAAATTAGCATGTTTAAAGTGATTTTCATGCTTCCAGGGGCTCGGGAAGTTAATTAAATACCATTTGGAGGCATTTAATGTTCGAGCAAAAACGGCAGATTTTCGACAAAAGAGATAACACCCCCCCATTACGTCATGCTTCAGAAATGTGGAAAATGGTCCGTTTTCAAATGTTTTATTTTTGAACGTCAGTTCACATTTGTAGGTGGATCATCAGTGTTAGAGCTAAAATTAGCATGTTTAAAGTGATTTTCATGCTTCCAGGGGCCCAAAACACAAGATTTATGGAATGGTTAAAAGTGCATGAAAATGGCCAATTTACTCACTCTGAGTTCTCAAAAAGGGTTTCTTCACCACGGGAAGTGAAATAAATACCATTTGGAGGCATTTAATGTTCGAGCAAAAACGGCTGATTTTCGACAAAAGAGATAACACCCCCCCATTACGTCATGCTTCAGAAATGTGGAAAATGGTCCGTTTTCAAATGTTTTATTTTTGAACGTCAGTTCACATTTGTAGGTGGATCATCAGTGTTAGAGCTAAAATTAGCATGCTTAAAGTGATTTTCATGCTTCCAGGGGCTCGGGAAGTTAATTAAATACCATTTGGAGGCATTTAATGTTCGAGCAAAAACGGCTGATTTTCGACAAAAGAGATAACACCCCCCCATTACGTCATGCTTCAGAAATGTGGAAAATGGTCCGTTTTCAAATGTTTTATTTTTGAACGTCAGTTCACATTTGTAGGTGGATCATCAGTGTTAGAGCTAAAATTAGCATGTTTAAAGTGATTTTCATGCTTCCAGGGGCCCAAAACACAAGATTTATGGAATGGTTAAAAGTGCATGAAAATGGCCAATTTACTCACTCTGAGTTCTCAAAAAGGGTTTCTTCACCCCGGGAAGTTAATTAAATACCATTTGGAGGCATTTAATGTTCGAGCAAAAACGGCTGATTTTCGACAAAAGAGATAACACCCCCCCATTACGTCATGCTTCAGAAATGTGGAAAATGGTCCGTTTTCAAATGTTTTATTTTTGAACGTCAGTTCACATTTGTAGGTGGATCATCAGTGTTAGAGCTAAAATTAGCATGTTTAAAGTGATTTTCATGCTTCCAGGGGCTCGGGAAGTTAATTAAATACCATTTGGAGGCATTTAATGTTCGAGCAAAAACGGCTGATTTTCGACAAAAGAGATAACACCCCCCCATTACGTCATGCTTCAGAAATGTGGAAAATGGTCCGTTTTCAAATGTTTTATTTTTGAACGTCAGTTCACATTTGTAGGTGGATCATCAGTGTTAGAGCTAAAATTAGCATGTTTAAAGTGATTTTCATGCTTCCAGGGGCTCGGGAAGTTAATTAAATACCATTTGGAGGCATTTAATGTTCGAGCAAAAACGGCTGATTTTCGACAAAAGAGATAACACCCCCCCATTACGTCATGCTTCAGAAATGTGGAAAATGGTCCGTTTTCAAATGTTTTATTTTTGAACGTCAGTTCACATTTGTAGGTGGATCATCAGTGTTAGAGCTAAAATTAGCATGTTTAAAGTGATTTTCATGCTTCCAGGGGCCCAAAACACAAGATTTATGGAAGGGTTAAAAGTGCATGAAAATGGCCAATTTACTCACTCTGAGTTCTCAAAAAGGGTTTCTTCACCCCGGGAAGTTAATTAAATACCATTTGGAGGCATTTAATGTTTGAGCAAAAACGGCTGATTTTCGACAAAAGAGATAACACCCCCCCATTACGTCATGCTTCAGAAATGTGGAAAATGGTCCGTTTTCAAATGTTTTATTTTTGAACGTCAGTTCACATTAGTAGGTGGATCATCAGTGTTAGAGCTAAAATTAGCATGTTTAAAGTGATTTTCATGCTTCCAGGGGCCCAAAACACAAGATTAATAGAATGGTTAAAAGTGCATGAAAATGGCCAATTTACTCACTCTGAGTTCTCAAAAAGGGTTTCTTCACCCCGGGAAGTGAAATAAATACCATTTGGAGGCATTTAATGTTCAAGCAAAAACGGCTGATTTTCGACAAAAGAGATAACACCCCCCCATTACATCATGCTTCAGAAATGTGGAAAATGGTCCGTTTTCAAATGTTTTATTTTTGAACGTCAGTTCACATTTGTAGGTGGATCATCAGTGTTAGAGCTAAAATTAGCATGTTTAAAGTGATTTTCATGCTTCCAGGGGCTCGGGAAGTTAATTAAATACCATTTGGAGGCATTTAATGTTCGAGCAAAAACGGCTGATTTTCGACAAAAGAGATAACACCCCCCCATTACGTCATGCTTCAGAAATGTGGAAAATGGTCCGTTTTCAAATGTTTTATTTTTGAACGTCAGTTCACATTTGTAGGTGGATCATCAGTGTTAGAGCTAAAATTAGCATGTTTAAAGTGATTTTCATGCTTCCAGGGGCCCAAAACACAAGATTAATGGAATGGTTAAAAGTGCATGAAAATGGCCAATTTACTCACTCTGAGTTCTCAAAAAGGGTTTCTTCACCCCGGGAAGTGAAATAAATACCATTTGGAGGCATTTAATGTTCGAGCAAAAACGGCTGATTTTCGACAAAAGAGATAACACCCCCCCATTACGTCATGCTTCAGAAATGTGGAAAATGGTCCGTTTTCAAATGTTTTATTTTTGAACGTCAGTTCACATTTGTAGGTGGATCATCAGTGTTAGAGCTAAAATTAGCATGTTTAAAGTGATTTTCATGCTTCCAGGGGCTCGGGAAGTTAATTAAATACCATTTGGAGGCATTTAATGTTCGAGCAAAAACGGCTGATTTTCCGCATTACGTCATGCTTCAGAAATGTGGAAAATGGTCCGTTTTCAAATGTTTTATTTTTGAACGTCAGTTCACATTTGTAGGTGGATCATCAGTGTTAGAGCTAAAATTAGCATGTTTAAAGTGATTTTCATGCTTCCAGGGGCTCGGGAAGTGAATTAAATACCATTTGGAGGCATTTAATGTTCGAGCAAAAACGGCTGATTTTCGACAAAAGAGATAACACCCCCCCATTACGTCATGCTTCAGAAATGTGGAAAATGGTCCGTTTTCAAATGTTTTATTTTTGAACGTCAGTTCACATTTGTAGGTGGATCATCAGTGTTAGAGCTAAAATTAGCATGTTTAAAGTGATTTTCATGCTTCCAGGGGCTCGGGAAGTGAATTAAATACCATTTGGAGGCATTTAATGTTCGAGCAAAAACGGCTGATTTTCGACAAAAGAGATAACACCCCCCCATTACGTCATGCTTCAGAAATGTGGAAAATGGTCCGTTTTCAAATGTTTTATTTTTGAACGTCAGTTCACATTTGTAGGTGGATCATCAGTGTTAGAGCTAAAATTAGCATGTTTAAAGTGATTTTCATGCTTCCAGGGGCTCGGGAAGTTAATTAAATACCATTTGGAGGCATTTAATGTTCGAGCAAAAATGGCTGATTTTCGACAAAAGAGATAACACCCCCCCATTACGTCATGCTTCAGAAATGTGGAAAATGGTCCGTTTTCAAATGTTTTATTTTTGAACGTCAGTTCACATTTGTAGGTGGATCATCAGTGTTAGAGCTAAAATTAGCATGTTTAAAGTGATTTTCATGCTTCCAGGGGCCCAAAACACAAGATTTATGGAATGGTTAAAAGTGCATGAAAATGGCCAATTTACTCACTCTGAGTTCTCAAAAAGGGTTTCTTCACCCCGGGAAGTTAATTAAATACCATTTGGAGGCATTTAATGTTCGAGCAAAAACGGCTGATTTTCGACAAAAGAGATAACACCCCCCATTACGTCATGCTTCAGAAATGTGGAAAATGGTCCGTTTTCAAATGTTTTATTTTTGAACGTCAGTTCACATTTGTAGGTGGATCATCAGTGTTAGAGCTAAAATTAGCATGTTTAAAGTGATTTTCATGCTTCCAGGGGCTCGGGAAGTTAATTAAATACCATTTGGAGGCATTTAATGTTCGAGCAAAAACGGCTGATTTTCGACAAAAGAGATAACACCCCCCCCATTACGTCATGCTTCAGAAATGTGGAAAATGGTCCGTTTTCAAATGTTTTATTTTTGAACGTCAGTTCACATTTGTAGGTGGATCATCAGTGTTAGAGCTAAAATTAGCATGTTTAAAGTGATTTTCATGCTTCCAGGGGCCCAAAACACAAGATTTATGGAATGGTTAAAAGTGCATGAAAATGGCCAATTTACTCACTCTGAGTTCTCAAAAAGGGTTTCTTCACCCCGGGAAGTGAAATAAATACCATTTGGAGGCATTTAATGTTCGAGCAAAAACGGCTGATTTTCGACAAAAGAGATAACACCCCCCCATTACGTCATGCTTCAGAAATGTGGAAAATGGTCCGTTTTCAAATGTTTTATTTTTGAACGTCAGTTCACATTTGTAGGTGGATCATCAGTGTTAGAGCTAAAATTAGCATGTTTAAAGTGATTTTCATGCTTCCAGGGGCTCGGGAAGTTAATTAAATACCATTTGGAGGAATTTAATGTTCGAGCAAAAACGGCTGATTTTCGACAAAAGAGATAACACCCCCCCATTACGTCATGCTTCAGAAATGTGGAAAATGGTCCATTTTCAAATGTTTTATTTTTGAACGTCAGTTCACATTTGTAGGTGGATCATCAGTGTTAGTGCTAAAATTAGCATGTTTAAAGTGATTTTCATGCTTCCAGGGGCCCAAAACACAAGATTTATGGAATGGTTAAAAGTGCATGAAAATGGCCAATTTACTCACTCTGAGTTCTCAAAAAGGGTTTCTTCACCCCGGGAAGTTAATTAAATACCATTTGGAGGCATTTAATGTTCGAGCAAAAACGGCAGATTTTCGACAAAAGAGATAACACCCCCCCCATTACGTCATGCTTCAGAAATGTGGAAAATGGTCCGTTTTCAAATGTTTTATTTTTGAACGTCAGTTCACATTTGTAGGTGGATCATCAGTGTTAGAGCTAAAATTAGCATGTTTAAAGTGATTTTCATGCTTCCAGGGGCTCGGGAAGTTAATTAAATACCATTTGGAGGCATTTAATGTTCGAGCAAAAACGGCTGATTTTCGACAAAAGAGATAACACCCCCCCATTACGTCATGCTTCAGAAATGTGGAAAATGGTCCGTTTTCAAATGTTTTATTTTTGAACGTCAGTTCACATTTGTAGGTGGATCATCAGTGTTAGAGCTAAAATTGGCATGTTTAAAGTGATTTTCATGCTTCCAGGGGCCCAAAACACAAGATTTATGGAATGGTTAAAAGTGCATGAAAATGGCCAATTTACTCACTCTGAGTTCTCAAAAAGGGTTTCTTCACCCCGGGAAGTTAATTAAATACCATTTGGAGGCATTTAATGTTCGAGCAAAAACGGCTGATTTTCGACAAAAGAGATAACACCCCCCCATTACGTCATGCTTCAGAAATGTGGAAAATGGTCCGTTTTCAAATGTTTTATTTTTGAACGTCAGTTCACATTTGTAGGTGGATCATCAGTGTTAGAGCTAAAATTAGCATGTTTAAAGTGATTTTCATGCTTCCAGGGGCCCAAAACACAAGATTAATGGAATGGTTAAAAGTGCATGAAAATGGCCAATTTACTCACTCTGAGTTCTCAAAAAGGGTTTCTTCACCCCGGGAAGTGAAATAAATACCATTTGGAGGCATTTAATGTTCGAGCAAAAATGGCTGATTTTCGACAAAAGAGATAACACCCCCCCATTACGTCATGCTTCAGAAATGTGGAAAATGGTCCGTTTTCAAATGTTTTATTTTTGAACGTCAGTTCACATTTGTAGGTGGATCATCAGTGTTAGAGCTAAAATTAGCATATTTAAAGTGATTTTCATGCTTCCAGGGGCTCGGGAAGTTAATTAAATACCATTTGGAGGCATTTAATGTTCGAGCAAAAACAACTGATTTTCGACAAAAGAGATAACACCCCCCCCATTACGTCATGCTTCAGAAATGTGGAAAATGGTCCGTTTTCAAATGTTTTATCTTTGAACGTCAGTTCACATTTGTAGGTGGATCATCAGTGTTAGAGCTAAAATTAGCATGTTTAAAGTGATTTTCATGCTTCCAGGGGCTCGGGAAGTTAATTAAATACCATTTGGAGGCATTTAATGTTCGAGCAAAAACAGCTGATTTTCGACAAAAGAGATAACACCCCCCCATTACGTCATGCTTCAGAAATGTGGAAAATGGTCCGTTTTCAAATGTTTTATTTTTGAACGTCAGTTCACATTTGTAGGTGGATCATCAGTGTTAGAGCTAAAATTAGCATGTTTAAAGTGATTTTCATGCTTCCAGGGGCCCAAAACACAAGATTTATGGAATGGTTAAAAGTGCATGAAAATGGCCAATTTACTCACTCTGAGTTCTCAAAAAGGGTTTCTTCACCCCGGGAAGTGAAATAAATACCATTTGGAGGCATTTAATGTTCGAGCAAAAACGGCTGATTTTCGACAAAAGAGATAACACCCCCCCATTACGTCATGCTTCAGAAATGTGGAAAATGGTCCGTTTTCAAATGTTTTATTTTTGAACGTCAGTTCACATTTGTAGGTGGATCATCAGTGTTAGAGCTAAAATTAGCATGTTTAAAGTGATTTTCATGCTTCCAGGGGCTCGGGAAGTTAATTAAATACCATTTGGAGGCATTTAATGTTCGAGCAAAAACGGCTGATTTTCGACAAAAGAGATAACACCCCCCCATTACGTCATGCTTCAGAAATGTGGAAAATGGTCCGTTTTCAAATGTTTTATTTTTGAACGTCAGTTCACATTTGTAGGTGGATCATCAGTGTTAGAGCTAAAATTGGCATGTTTAAAGTGATTTTCATGCTTCCAGGGGCCCAAAACACAAGATTTATGGAATGGTTAAAAGTGCATGAAAATGGCCAATTTACTCACTCTGAGTTCTCAAAAAGGGTTTCTTCACCCCGGGAAGTTAATTAAATACCATTTGGAGGCATTTAATGTTCGAGCAAAAACGGCTGATTTTCGACAAAAGAGATAACACCCCCCCATTACGTCATGCTTCAGAAATGTGGAAAATGGTCCGTTTTCAAATGTTTTATTTTTGAACGTCAGTTCACATTTGTAGGTGGATCATCAGTGTTAGAGCTAAAATTAGCATGTTTAAAGTGATTTTCATGCTTCCAGGGGCTCGGGAAGTTAATTAAATACCATTTGGAGGCATTTAATGTTCGAGCAAAAACGGCAGATTTTCGACAAAAGAGATAACACCCCCCCATTAGGTCATGCTTCAGAAATGTGGAAAATGGTCCGTTTTCAAATGTTTTATTTTTGAAAGTCAGTTCACATTTGTAGGTGGATCATCAGTGTTAGAGCTAAAATTAGCATGTTTAAAGTGATTTTCATGCTTCCAGGGGCCCAAAACACAAGATTTATGGAATGGTTAAAAGTGCATGAAAATGGCCAATTTACTCACTCTGAGTTCTCAAAAAGGGTTTCTTCACCACGGGAAGTGAAATAAATACCATTTGGAGGCATTTAATGTTCGAGCAAAAACGGCTGATTTTCGACAAAAGAGATAACACCCCCCCATTACGTCATGCTTCAGAAATGTGGAAAATGGTCCGTTTTCAAATGTTTTATTTTTGAACGTCAGTTCACATTTGTAGGTGGATCATCAGTGTTAGAGCTAAAATTAGCATGTTTAAAGTGATTTTCATGCTTCCAGGGGCTCGGGAAGTTAATTAAATACCATTTGGAGGCATTTAATGTTCGAGCAAAAACGGCTGATTTTCGACAAAAGAGATAACACCCCCCCATTACGTCATGCTTCAGAAATGTGGAAAATGGTCCGTTTTGAAATGTTTTATTTTTGAACGTCAGTTCACATTTGTAGGTGGATCATCAGTGTTAGAGCTAAAATTAGCATGTTTAAAGTGATTTTCATGCTTCCAGGGGCTCGGGAAGTTAATTAAATACCATTTGGAGGCATTTAATGTTCGAGCAAAAACGGCAGATTTTCGACAAAAGAGATAACACCCCCCCATTACGTCATGCTTCAGAAATGTGGAAAATGGTCCGTTTTCAAATGTTTTATTTTTGAACGTCAGTTCACATTTGTAGGTGGATCATCAGTGTTAGAGCTAAAATTAGCATGTTTAAAGTGATTTTCATGCTTCCAGGGGCCCAAAACACAAGATTTATGGAATGGTTAAAAGTGCATGAAAATGGCCAATTTACTCACTCTGAGTTCTCAAAAAGGGTTTCTTCACCACGGGAAGTGAAATAAATACCATTTGGAGGCATTTAATGTTCGAGCAAAAACGGCTGATTTTCGACAAAAGAGATAACACCCCCCATTACGTCATGCTTCAGAAATGTGGAAAATGGTCCGTTTTCAAATGTTTTATTTTTGAACGTCAGTTCACATTTGTAGGTGGATCATCAGTGTTAGAGCTAAAATTAGCATGCTTAAAGTGATTTTCATGCTTCCAGGGGCTCGGGAAGTTAATTAAATACCATTTGGAGGCATTTAATGTTCGAGCAAAAACGGCTGATTTTCGACAAAAGAGATAACACCCCCCCATTACGTCATGCTTCAGAAATGTGGAAAATGGTCCGTTTTCAAATGTTTTATTTTTGAACGTCAGTTCACATTTGTAGGTGGATCATCAGTGTTAGAGCTAAAATTAGCATGTTTAAAGTGATTTTCATGCTTCCAGGGGCCCAAAACACAAGATTTATGGAATGGTTAAAAGTGCATGAAAATGGCCAATTTACTCACTCTGAGTTCTCAAAAAGGGTTTCTTCACCCCGGGAAGTTAATTAAATACCATTTGGAGGCATTTAATGTTCGAGCAAAAACGGCTGATTTTCGACAAAAGAGATAACACCCCCCCATTACGTCATGCTTCAGAAATGTGGAAAATGGTCCGTTTTCAAATGTTTTATTTTTGAACGTCAGTTCACATTTGTAGGTGGATCATCAGTGTTAGAGCTAAAATTAGCACGTTTAAAGTGATTTTCATGCTTCCAGGGGCTCGGGAAGTTAATTAAATACCATTTGGAGGCATTTAATGTTCGAGCAAAAACGGCTGATTTTCGACAAAAGAGATAACACCCCCCCATTACGTCATGCTTCAGAAATGTGGAAAATGGTCCGTTTTCAAATGTTTTATTTTTGAACGTCAGTTCACATTTGTAGGTGGATCATCAGTGTTAGAGCTAAAATTAGCATGTTTAAAGTGATTTTCATGCTTCCAGGGGCCCAAAACACAAGATTTATGGAAGGGTTAAAAGTGCATGAAAATGGCCAATTTACTCACTCTGAGTTCTCAAAAAGGGTTTCTTCACCCCGGGAAGTTAATTAAATACCATTTGGAGGCATTTAATGTTTGAGCAAAAACGGCTGATTTTCGACAAAAGAGATAACACCCCCCCATTACGTCATGCTTCAGAAATGTGGAAAATGGTCCTTTTTCAAATGTTTTATTTTTGAACGTCAGTTCACATTAGTAGGTGGATCATCAGTGTTAGAGCTAAAATTAGCATGTTTAAAGTGATTTTCATGCTTCCAGGGGCCCAAAACACAAGATTAATAGAATGGTTAAAAGTGCATGAAAATGGCCAATTTACTCACTCTGAGTTCTCAAAAAGGGTTTCTTCACCCCGGGAAGTGAAATAAATACCATTTGGAGGCATTTAATGTTCAAGCAAAAACGGCTGATTTTCGACAAAAGAGATAACACCCCCCCATTACATCATGCTTCAGAAATGTGGAAAATGGTCCGTTTTCAAATGTTTTATTTTTGAACGTCAGTTCACATTTGTAGGTGGATCATCAGTGTTAGAGCTAAAATTAGCATGTTTAAAGTGATTTTCATGCTTCCAGGGGCTCGGGAAGTTAATTAAATACCATTTGGAGGCATTTAATGTTCGAGCAAAAACGGCTGATTTTCGACAAAAGAGATAACACCCCCCCATTACGTCATGCTTCAGAAATGTGGAAAATGGTCCGTTTTCAAATGTTTTATTTTTGAACGTCAGTTCACATTTGTAGGTGGATCATCAGTGTTAGAGCTAAAATTAGCATGTTTAAAGTGATTTTCATGCTTCCAGGGGCCCAAAACACAAGATTAATGGAATGGTTAAAAGTGCATGAAAATGGCCAATTTACTCACTCTGAGTTCTCAAAAAGGGTTTCTTCACCCCGGGAAGTGAAATAAATACCATTTGGAGGCATTTAATGTTCGAGCAAAAACGGCTGATTTTCGACAAAAGAGATAACACCCCCCCATTACGTCATGCTTCAGAAATGTGGAAAATGGTCCGTTTTCAAATGTTTTATTTTTGAACGTCAGTTCACATTTGTAGGTGGATCATCAGTGTTAGAGCTAAAATTAGCATGTTTAAAGTGATTTTCATGCTTCCAGGGGCTCGGGAAGTTAATTAAATACCATTTGGAGGCATTTAATGTTCGAGCAAAAACGGCTGATTTTCCGCATTACGTCATGCTTCAGAAATGTGGAAAATGGTCCGTTTTCAAATGTTTTATTTTTGAACGTCAGTTCACATTTGTAGGTGGATCATCAGTGTTAGAGCTAAAATTAGCATGTTTAAAGTGATTTTCATGCTTCCAGGGGCTCGGGAAGTGAATTAAATACCATTTGGAGGCATTTAATGTTCGAGCAAAAACGGCTGATTTTCGACAAAAGAGATAACACCCCCCCATTACGTCATGCTTCAGAAATGTGGAAAATGGTCCGTTTTCAAATGTTTTATTTTTGAACGTCAGTTCACATTTGTAGGTGGATCATCAGTGTTAGAGCTAAAATTAGCATGTTTAAAGTGATTTTCATGCTTCCAGGGGCTCGGGAAGTGAATTAAATACCATTTGGAGGCATTTAATGTTCGAGCAAAAACGGCTGATTTTCGACAAAAGAGATAACACCCCCCCCATTACGTCATGCTTCAGAAATGTGGAAAATGGTCCGTTTTCAAATGTTTTATTTTTGAACGTCAGTTCACATTTGTAGGTGGATCATCAGTGTTAGAGCTAAAATTAGCATGTTTAAAGTGATTTTCATGCTTCCAGGGGCTCGGGAAGTTAATTAAATACCATTTGGAGGCATTTAATGTTCGAGCAAAAATGGCTGATTTTCGACAAGAGATAACACCCCCCCATTACGTCATGCTTCAGAAATGTGGAAAATGGTCCGTTTTCAAATGTTTTATTTTTGAACGTCAGTTCACATTTGTAGGTGGATCATCAGTGTTAGAGCTAAAATTAGCATGTTTAAAGTGATTTTCATGCTTCCAGGGGCCCAAAACACAAGATTTATGGAATGGTTAAAAGTGCATGAAAATGGCCAATTTACTCACTCTGAGTTCTCAAAAAGGGTTTCTTCACCCCGGGAAGTTAATTAAATACCATTTGGAGGCATTTAATGTTCGAGCAAAAACGGCTGATTTTCGACAAAAGAGATAACACCCCCCATTACGTCATGCTTCAGAAATGTGGAAAATGGTCCGTTTTCAAATGTTTTATTTTTGAACGTCAGTTCACATTTGTAGGTGGATCATCAGTGTTAGAGCTAAAATTAGCATGTTTAAAGTGATTTTCATGCTTCCAGGGGCTCGGGAAGTTAATTAAATACCATTTGGAGGCATTTAATGTTCGAGCAAAAACGGCTGATTTTCGACAAAAGAGATAACACCCCCCCCATTACGTCATGCTTCAGAAATGTGGAAAATGGTCCGTTTTCAAATGTTTTATTTTTGAACGTCAGTTCACATTTGTAGGTGGATCATCAGTGTTAGAGCTAAAATTAGCATGTTTAAAGTGATTTTCATGCTTCCAGGGGCCCAAAACACAAGATTTATGGAATGGTTAAAAGTGCATGAAAATGGCCAATTTACTCACTCTGAGTTCTCAAAAAGGGTTTCTTCACCCCGGGAAGTGAAATAAATACCATTTGGAGGCATTTAATGTTCGAGCAAAAACGGCTGATTTTCGACAAAAGAGATAACACCCCCCCATTACGTCATGCTTCAGAAATGTGGAAAATGGTCCGTTTTCAAATGTTTTATTTTTGAACGTCAGTTCACATTTGTAGGTGGATCATCAGTGTTAGAGCTAAAATTAGCATGTTTAAAGTGATTTTCATGCTTCCAGGGGCTCGGGAAGTTAATTAAATACCATTTGGAGGCATTTAATGTTCGAGCAAAAACGGCTGATTTTCGACAAAAGAGATAACACCCCCCCATTACGTCATGCTTCAGAAATGTGGAAAATGGTCAGTTTTCAAATGTTTTATTTTTGAACGTCAGTTCACATTTGTAGGTGGATCATCAGTGTTAGAGCTAAAATTAGCATGTTTAAAGTGATTTTCATGCTTCCAGGGGCCCAAAACACAAGATTAATGGAATGGTTAAAAGTGCATGAAAATGGCCAATTTACTCACTCTGAGTTCTCAAAAAGGGTTTTTTCACCCCGGGAAGTGAAATAAATACCATTTGGAGGCATTTAATGTTCGAGCAAAAACGGCTGATTTTCGACAAAAGAGATAACACCCCCCCATTACGTCATGCTTCAGAAATGTGGAAAATGGTCCGTTTTCAAATGTTTTATTTTTGAACGTCAGTTCACATTTGTAGGTGGATCATCAGTGTTAGAGCTAAAATTAGCATGTTTAAAGTGATTTTCATGCTTCCAGGGGCTCGGGAAGTTAATTAAATACCATTTGGAGGCATTTAATTTTCGAGCAAAAACGGCTGATTTTCGACAAAAGAGATAACACCCCCCCCCCATTACGTCATGCTTCAGAAATGTGGAAAATGGTCCGTTTTCAAATGTTTTATTTTTGAACGTCAGTTCACATTTGTAGGTGGATCATCAGTGTTAGAGCTAAAATTAGCATGTTTAAAGTGATTTTCATGCTTCCAGGGGCCCAAAACACAAGATTTATGGAATGGTTAAAAGTGCATGAAAATGGCCAATTTACTCACTCTGAGTTCTCAAAAAGGGTTTCTTCACCCCGGGAAGTTAATTAAATACCATTTGGAGGCATTTAATGTTCGAGCAAAAACGGCTGATTTTCGACAAAAGAGATAACACCCCCCCATTACGTCATGCTTCAGAAATGTGGAAAATGGTCCGTTTTCAAATGTTTTATTTTTGAACGTCAGTTCACATTTGTAGGTGGATCATCAGTGTTAGAGCTAAAATTAGCATGTTTAAAGTGATTTTCATGCTTCCAGGGGCTCGGGAAGTTAATTAAATACCATTTGGAGGAATTTAATGTTCGAGCAAAAACGGCTGATTTTCGACAAAAGAGATAACACCCCCCCATTACGTCATGCTTCAGAAATGTGGAAAATGGTCCATTTTCAAATGTTTTATTTTTGAACGTCAGTTCACATTTGTAGGTGGATCATCAGTGTTAGTGCTAAAATTAGCATGTTTAAAGTGATTTTCATGCTTCCAGGGGCCCAAAACACAAGATTTATGGAATGGTTAAAAGTGCATGAAAATGGCCAATTTACTCACTCTGAGTTCTCAAAAAGGGTTTCTTCACCCCGGGAAGTTAATTAAATACCATTTGGAGGCATTTAATGTTCGAGCAAAAACGGCAGATTTTCGACAAAAGAGATAACACCCCCCCATTACGTCATGCTTCAGAAATGTGGAAAATGGTCCGTTTTCAAATGTTTTATTTTTGAACGTCAGTTCACATTTGTAGGTGGATCATCAGTGTTAGAGCTAAAATTAGCATGTTTAAAGTGATTTTCATGCTTCCAGGGGCCCAAAACACAAGATTTATGGAATGGTTAAAAGTGCATGAAAATGGCCAATTTACTCACTCTGAGTTCTCAAAAAGGGTTTCTTCACCCCGGGAAGTGAAATAAATACCATTTGGAGGCATTTAATGTTCGAGCAAAAACGGCTGATTTTCGACAAAAGAGATAACACCCCCCCATTACGTCATGCTTCAGAAATGTGGAAAATGGTCCGTTTTCAAATGTTTTATTTTTGAACGTCAGTTCACATTTGTAGGTGGATCATCAGTGTTAGAGCTAAAATTAGCATGTTTAAAGTGATTTTCATGCTTCCAGGGGCTCGGGAAGTTAATTAAATACCATTTGGAGGCATTTAATGTTCGAGCAAAAACGGCTGATTTTCCGCATTACGTCATGCTTCAGAAATGTGGAAAATGGTCCGTTTTCAAATGTTTTATTTTTGAACGTCAGTTCACATTTGTAGGTGGATCATCAGTGTTAGAGCTAAAATTAGCATGTTTAAAGTGATTTTCATGCTTCCAGGGGCTCGGGAAGTGAATTAAATACCATTTGGAGGCATTTAATGTTCGAGCAAAAACGGCTGATTTTCGACAAAAGAGATAACACCCCCCCATTACGTCATGCTTCAGAAATGTGGAAAATGGTCCGTTTTCAAATGTTTTATTTTTGAACGTCAGTTCACATTTGTAGGTGGATCATCAGTGTTAGAGCTAAAATTAGCATGTTTAAAGTGATTTTCATGCTTCCAGGGGCTCGGGAAGTGAATTAAATACCATTTGGAGGCATTTAATGTTCGAGCAAAAACGGCTGATTTTCGACAAAAGAGATAACACCCCCCCCATTACGTCATGCTTCAGAAATGTGGAAAATGGTCCGTTTTCAAATGTTTTATTTTTGAACGTCAGTTCACATTTGTAGGTGGATCATCAGTGTTAGAGCTAAAATTAGCATGTTTAAAGTGATTTTCATGCTTCCAGGGGCTCGGGAAGTTAATTAAATACCATTTGGAGGCATTTAATGTTCGAGCAAAAATGGCTGATTTTCGACAAGAGATAACACCCCCCCATTACGTCATGCTTCAGAAATGTGGAAAATGGTCCGTTTTCAAATGTTTTATTTTTGAACGTCAGTTCACATTTGTAGGTGGATCATCAGTGTTAGAGCTAAAATTAGCATGTTTAAAGTGATTTTCATGCTTCCAGGGGCCCAAAACACAAGATTTATGGAATGGTTAAAAGTGCATGAAAATGGCCAATTTACTCACTCTGAGTTCTCAAAAAGGGTTTCTTCACCCCGGGAAGTTAATTAAATACCATTTGGAGGCATTTAATGTTCGAGCAAAAACGGCTGATTTTCGACAAAAGAGATAACACCCCCCATTACGTCATGCTTCAGAAATGTGGAAAATGGTCCGTTTTCAAATGTTTTATTTTTGAACGTCAGTTCACATTTGTAGGTGGATCATCAGTGTTAGAGCTAAAATTAGCATGTTTAAAGTGATTTTCATGCTTCCAGGGGCTCGGGAAGTTAATTAAATACCATTTGGAGGCATTTAATGTTCGAGCAAAAACGGCTGATTTTCGACAAAAGAGATAACACCCCCCCCATTACGTCATGCTTCAGAAATGTGGAAAATGGTCCGTTTTCAAATGTTTTATTTTTGAACGTCAGTTCACATTTGTAGGTGGATCATCAGTGTTAGAGCTAAAATTAGCATGTTTAAAGTGATTTTCATGCTTCCAGGGGCCCAAAACACAAGATTTATGGAATGGTTAAAAGTGCATGAAAATGGCCAATTTACTCACTCTGAGTTCTCAAAAAGGGTTTCTTCACCCCGGGAAGTGAAATAAATACCATTTGGAGGCATTTAATGTTCGAGCAAAAACGGCTGATTTTCGACAAAAGAGATAACACCCCCCCATTACGTCATGCTTCAGAAATGTGGAAAATGGTCCGTTTTCAAATGTTTTATTTTTGAACGTCAGTTCACATTTGTAGGTGGATCATCAGTGTTAGAGCTAAAATTAGCATGTTTAAAGTGATTTTCATGCTTCCAGGGGCTCGGGAAGTTAATTAAATACCATTTGGAGGCATTTAATGTTCGAGCAAAAACGGCTGATTTTCGACAAAAGAGATAACACCCCCCCATTACGTCATGCTTCAGAAATGTGGAAAATGGTCAGTTTTCAAATGTTTTATTTTTGAACGTCAGTTCACATTTGTAGGTGGATCATCAGTGTTAGAGCTAAAATTAGCATGTTTAAAGTGATTTTCATGCTTCCAGGGGCCCAAAACACAAGATTAATGGAATGGTTAAAAGTGCATGAAAATGGCCAATTTACTCACTCTGAGTTCTCAAAAAGGGTTTTTTCACCCCGGGAAGTGAAATAAATACCATTTGGAGGCATTTAATGTTCGAGCAAAAACGGCTGATTTTCGACAAAAGAGATAACACCCCCCCATTACGTCATGCTTCAGAAATGTGGAAAATGGTCCGTTTTCAAATGTTTTATTTTTGAACGTCAGTTCACATTTGTAGGTGGATCATCAGTGTTAGAGCTAAAATTAGCATGTTTAAAGTGATTTTCATGCTTCCAGGGGCTCGGGAAGTTAATTAAATACCATTTGGAGGCATTTAATTTTCGAGCAAAAACGGCTGATTTTCGACAAAAGAGATAACACCCCCCCCCCATTACGTCATGCTTCAGAAATGTGGAAAATGGTCCGTTTTCAAATGTTTTATTTTTGAACGTCAGTTCACATTTGTAGGTGGATCATCAGTGTTAGAGCTAAAATTAGCATGTTTAAAGTGATTTTCATGCTTCCAGGGGCCCAAAACACAAGATTTATGGAATGGTTAAAAGTGCATGAAAATGGCCAATTTACTCACTCTGAGTTCTCAAAAAGGGTTTCTTCACCCCGGGAAGTTAATTAAATACCATTTGGAGGCATTTAATGTTCGAGCAAAAACGGCTGATTTTCGACAAAAGAGATAACACCCCCCCATTACGTCATGCTTCAGAAATGTGGAAAATGGTCCGTTTTCAAATGTTTTATTTTTGAACGTCAGTTCACATTTGTAGGTGGATCATCAGTGTTAGAGCTAAAATTAGCATGTTTAAAGTGATTTTCATGCTTCCAGGGGCTCGGGAAGTTAATTAAATACCATTTGGAGGAATTTAATGTTCGAGCAAAAACGGCTGATTTTCGACAAAAGAGATAACACCCCCCCATTACGTCATGCTTCAGAAATGTGGAAAATGGTCCATTTTCAAATGTTTTATTTTTGAACGTCAGTTCACATTTGTAGGTGGATCATCAGTGTTAGTGCTAAAATTAGCATGTTTAAAGTGATTTTCATGCTTCCAGGGGCCCAAAACACAAGATTTATGGAATGGTTAAAAGTGCATGAAAATGGCCAATTTACTCACTCTGAGTTCTCAAAAAGGGTTTCTTCACCCCGGGAAGTTAATTAAATACCATTTGGAGGCATTTAATGTTCGAGCAAAAACGGCAGATTTTCGACAAAAGAGATAACACCCCCCCATTACGTCATGCTTCAGAAATGTGGAAAATGGTCCGTTTTCAAATGTTTTATTTTTGAACGTCAGTTCACATTTGTAGGTGGATCATCAGTGTTAGAGCTAAAATTAGCATGTTTAAAGTGATTTTCATGCTTCCAGGGGCTCGGGAAGTTAATTAAATACCATTTGGAGGCATTTAATGTTCGAGCAAAAACGGCTGATTTTCGACAAAAGAGATAACACCCCCCCATTACGTCATGCTTCAGAAATGTGGAAAATGGTCCGTTTTCAAATGTTTTATTTTTGAACGTCAGTTCACATTTGTAGGTGGATCATCAGTGTTAGAGCTAAAATTGGCATGTTTAAAGTGATTTTCATGCTTCCAGGGGCCCAAAACACAAGATTTATGGAATGGTTAAAAGTGCATGAAAATGGCCAATTTACTCACTCTGAGTTCTCAAAAAGGGTTTCTTCACCCCGGGAAGTGAAATAAATACCATTTGGAGGCATTTAATGTTCGAGCAAAAACGGCTGATTTTCGACAAAAGAGATAACACCCCCCCATTACGTCATGCTTCAGAAATGTGGAAAATGGTCCGTTTTCAAATGTTTTATTTTTGAACGTCAGTTCACATTTGTAGGTGGATCATCAGTGTTAGAGCTAAAATTAGCATGTTTAAAGTGATTTTCATGCTTCCAGGGGCTCGGGAAGTTAATTAAATACCATTTGGAGGCATTTAATGTTCGAGCAAAAACGGCTGATTTTCGACAAAAGAGATAACACCCCCCCATTACGTCATGCTTCAGAAATGTGGAAAATGGTCAGTTTTCAAATGTTTTATTTTTGAACGTCAGTTCACATTTGTAGGTGGATCATCAGTGTTAGAGCTAAAATTAGCATGTTTAAAGTGATTTTCATGCTTCCAGGGGCCCAAAACACAAGATTAATGGAATGGTTAAAAGTGCATGAAAATGGCCAATTTACTCACTCTGAGTTCTCAAAAAGGGTTTTTTCACCCCGGGAAGTGAAATAAATACCATTTGGAGGCATTTAATGTTCGAGCAAAAACGGCTGATTTTCGACAAAAGAGATAACACCCCCCCATTACGTCATGCTTCAGAAATGTGGAAAATGGTCCATTTTCAAATGTTTTATTTTTGAACGTCAGTTCACATTTGTAGGTGGATCATCAGTGTTAGAGCTAAAATTAGCATGTTTAAAGTGATTTTCATGCTTCCAGGGGCTCGGGAAGTTAATTAAATACCATTTGGAGGCATTTAATTTTCGAGCAAAAACGGCTGATTTTCGACAAAAGAGATAACACCCCCCCATTACGTCATGCTTCAGAAATGTGGAAAATGGTCCGTTTTCAAATGTTTTATTTTTGAACGTCAGTTCACATTTGTAGGTGGATCATCAGTGTTAGAGCTAAAATTAGCATGTTTAAAGTGATTTTCATGCTTCCAGGGGCTCGGGAAGTTAATTAAATACCATTTGGAGGAATTTAATGTTCGAGCAAAAACGGCTGATTTTCGACAAAAGAGATAACACCCCCCCATTACGTCATGCTTCAGAAATGTGGAAAATGGTCCATTTTCAAATGTTTTATTTTTGAACGTCAGTTCACATTTGTAGGTGGATCATCAGTGTTAGTGCTAAAATTAGCATGTTTAAAGTGATTTTCATGCTTCCAGGGGCCCAAAACACAAGATTTATGGAATGGTTAAAAGTGCATGAAAATGGCCAATTTACTCACTCTGAGTTCTCAAAAAGGGTTTCTTCACCCCGGGAAGTTAATTAAATACCATTTGGAGGCATTTAATGTTCGAGCAAAAACGGCAGATTTTCGACAAAAGAGATAACACCCCCCCATTACGTCATGCTTCAGAAATGTGGAAAATGGTCCGTTTTCAAATGTTTTATTTTTGAACGTCAGTTCACATTTGTAGGTGGATCATCAGTGTTAGAGCTAAAATTAGCATGTTTAAAGTGATTTTCATGCTTCCAGGGGCTCGGGAAGTTAATTAAATACCATTTGGAGGCATTTAATGTTCGAGCAAAAACGGCTGATTTTCGACAAAAGAGATAACACCCCCCCATTACGTCATGCTTCAGAAATGTGGAAAATGGTCCGTTTTCAAATGTTTTATTTTTGAACGTCAGTTCACATTTGTAGGTGGATCATCAGTGTTAGAGCTAAAATTGGCATGTTTAAAGTGATTTTCATGCTTCCAGGGGCCCAAAACACAAGATTTATGGAATGGTTAAAAGTGCATGAAAATGGCCAATTTACTCACTCTGAGTTCTCAAAAAGGGTTTCTTCACCCCGGGAAGTTAATTAAATACCATTTGGAGGCATTTAATGTTCGAGCAAAAACGGCTGATTTTCGACAAAAGAGATAACACCCCCCCATTACGTCATGCTTCAGAAATGTGGAAAATGGTCCGTTTTCAAATGTTTTATTTTTGAACGTCAGTTCACATTTGTAGGTGGATCATCAGTGTTAGAGCTAAAATTAGCATGTTTAAAGTGATTTTCATGCTTCCAGGGGCCCAAAACACAAGATTAATGGAATGGTTAAAAGTGCATGAAAATGGCCAATTTACTCACTCTGAGTTCTCAAAAAGGGTTTCTTCACCCCGGGAAGTGAAATAAATACCATTTGGAGGCATTTAATGTTCGAGCAAAAACGGCTGATTTTCGACAAAAGAGATAACACCCCCCCATTACGTCATGCTTCAGAAATGTGGAAAATGGTCCGTTTTCAAATGTTTTATTTTTGAACGTCAGTTCACATTTGTAGGTGGATCATCAGTGTTAGAGCTAAAATTAGCATATTTAAAGTGATTTTCATGCTTCCAGGGGCTCGGGAAGTTAATTAAATACCATTTGGAGGCATTTAATGTTCGAGCAAAAACAACTGATTTTCGACAAAAGAGATAACACCCCCCCCATTACGTCATGCTTCAGAAATGTGAAAAATGGTCCGTTTTCAAATGTTTTATTTTTGAACGTCAGTTCACATTTGTAGGTGGATCATCAGTGTTAGAGCTAAAATTAGCATGTTTAAAGTGATTTTCATGCTTCCAGGGGCCCAAAACACAAGATTTATGGAATGGTTAAAAGTGCATGAAAATGGCCAATTTACTCACTCTGAGTTCTCAAAAAGGGTTTCTTCACCCCGGGAAGTGAAATAAATACCATTTGGAGGCATTTAATGTTCGAGCAAAAACGGCTGATTTTCGACAAAAGAGATAACACCCCCCCATTACGTCATGCTTCAGAAATGTGGAAAATGGTCCGTTTTCAAATGTTTTATTTTTGAACGTCAGTTCACATTTGTAGGTGGATCATCAGTGTTAGAGCTAAAATTAGCATGTTTAAAGTGATTTTCATGCTTCCAGGGGCTCGGGAAGTTAATTAAATACCATTTGGAGGCATTTAATGTTCGAGCAAAAACGGCTGATTTTCGACAAAAGAGATAACACCCCCCCATTACGTCATGCTTCAGAAATGTGGAAAATGGTCCGTTTTCAAATGTTTTATTTTTGAACGTCAGTTCACATTTGTAGGTGGATCATCAGTGTTAGAGCTAAAATTAGCATGTTTAAAGTGATTTTCATGCTTCCAGGGGCCCAAAACACAAGATTTATGGAATATTTAAAAGTGCATGAAAATGGCCAATTTACTCACTCTGAGTTCTCAAAAAGGGTTTCTTCACCCCGGGAAGTTAATTAAATACCATTTGGAGGCATTTAATGTTCGAGCAAAAACGGCTGATTTTCGACAAAAGAGATAACACCCCCCCCATTACGTCATGCTTCAGAAATGTGGAAAATGGTCCGTTTTCAAATGTTTTATTTTTGAACGTCAGTTCACATTTGTAGGTGGATCATCAGTGTTAGAGCTAAAATTAGCATGTTTAAAGTGATTTTCATGCTTCCAGGGGCCCAAAACACAAGATTAATGGAATGGTTAAAAGTGCATGAAAATGGCCAATTTACTCACTCTGAGTTCTCAAAAAGGGTTTCTTCACCCCGGGAAGTGAAATAAATACCATTTGGAGGCATTTAATGTTCGAGCAAAAACGGCTGATTTTCGACAAAAGAGATAACACCCCCCCATTACGTCATGCTTCAGAAATGTGGAAAATGGTCCGTTTTCAAATGTTTTATTTTTGAACGTCAGTTCACATTTGTAGGTGGATCATCAGTGTTAAAGCTAAAATTAGCATGTTTAAAGTGATTTTCATGCTTTCAGGGGCTCGGGAAGTTAATTAAATACCATTTGGAGGCATTTAATGTTCGAGCAAAAACGGCTGATTTTCGACAAAAGAGATAACACCCCCCCATTACGTCATGCTTCAGAAATGTGGAAAATGGTCCGTTTTCAAATGTTTTATTTTTGAACGTCAGTTCACATTTGTAGGTGGATCATCAGTGTTAGAGCTAAAATTAGCATGTTTAAAGTGATTTTCATGCTTCCAGGGGCTCGGGAAGTTAATGAAATACCATTTGGAGGCATTTAATGTTCGAGCAAAAACGGCTGATTTTCGACAAAAGAGATAACACCCCCCCATTACGTCATGCTTCAGAAATGTGGAAAATGGTCCGTTTTCAAATGTTTTATTTTTGAACGTCAGTTCACATTTGTAGGTGGATCATCAGTGTTAGAGCTAAAATTAGCATGTTTAAAGTGATTTTCATGCTTCCAGGGGCCCAAAACACAAGATTTATGGAATGGTTAAAAGTGCATGAAAATGGCCAATTTACTCACTCTGAGTTCTCAAAAAGGGTTTCTTCACCCCGGGAAGTGAAATAAATACCATTTGGAGGCATTTAATGTTCGAGCAAAAACGGCTGATTTTCGACAAAAGAGATAACACCCCCCCATTACGTCATGCTTCAGAAATGTGGAAAATGGTCCGTTTTCAAATGTTTTATTTTTGAACGTCAGTTCACATTTGTAGGTGGATCATCAGTGTTAGAGCTAAAATTAGCATGTTTAAAGTGATTTTCATGCTTCCAGGGGCTCGGGAAGTTAATTAAATACCATTTGGAGGCATTTAATGTTCGAGCAAAAACGGCTGATTTTCGACAAAAGAGATAACACCCCCCCATTACGTCATGCTTCAGAAATGTGGAAAATGGTCCGTTTTCAAATGTTTTATTTTTGAACGTCAGTTCACATTTGTAGGTGGATCATCAGTGTTAGAGCTAAAATTAGCATGTTTAAAGTGATTTTCATGCTTCCAGGGGCTCGGGAAGTTAATTAAATACCATTTGGAGGCATTTAATGTTCGAGCAAAAACGGCTGATTTTCGACAAAAGAGATAACACCCCCCCATTACGTCATGCTTCAGAAATGTGGAAAATGGTCCGTTTTGAAATGTTTTATTTTTGAACGTCAGTTCACATTTGTAGGTGGATCATCAGTGTTAGAGCTAAAATTAGCATGTTTAAAGTGATTTTCATGCTTCCAGGGGCCCAAAACACAAGATTTATGGAATGGTTAAAAGTGCATGAAAATGGCCAATTTACTCACTCTGAGTTCTCAAAAAGGGTTTCTTCACCCCGGGAAGTGAAATAAATACCATTTGGAGGCATTTAATGTTCGAGCAAAAATGGCTGATTTTCGACAAAAGAGATAACACCCCCCCATTACGTCATGCTTCAGAAATGTGGAAAATGGTCCGTTTTCAAATGTTTTATTTTTGAACGTCAGTTCACATTTGAAGGTGGATCATCAGTGTTAGAGCTAAAATTAGCATGTTTAAAGTGATTTTCATGCTTCCAGGGGCTCGGGAAGTTAATTAAATACCATTTGGAGGCATTTAATGTTCGAGCAAAAACGGCTGATTTTCGACAAAAGAGATAACACCCCCCCATTACGTCATGCTTCAGAAATGTGGAAAATTGTCCGTTTTCAAATGTTTTATTTTTGAACGTCAGTTCACATTTGTAGGTGGATCATCAGTGTTAGAGCTAAAATTAGCATGTTTAAAGTGATTTTCATGCTTCCAGGGGCCCAAAACACAAGATTTATGGAATGGTTAAAAGTGCATGAAAATGGCCAATTTACTCACTCTGAGTTCTCAAAAAGGGTTTCTTCACCCCGGGAAGTTAATTAAATACCATTTGGAGGCATTTAATGTTCGAGCAAAAACGGCTGATTTTCGACAAAAGAGATAACACCCCCCCATTACGTCATGCTTCAGAAATGTGGAAAATGGTCCGTTTTCAAATGTTTTATTTTTGAACGTCAGTTCACATTTGTAGGTGGATCATCAGTGTTAGAGCTAAAATTAGCATGTTTAAAGTGATTTTCATGCTTCCAGGGGCTCGGGAAGTTAATTAAATACCATTTGGAGGCATTTAATGTTCGAGCAAAAACGGCTGATTTTCGACAAAAGAGATAACACCCCCCCATTACGTCATGCTTCAGAAATGTGGAAAATGGTCCGTTTTCAAATGTTTTATTTTTGAACGTCAGTTCACATTTGTAGGTGGATCATCAGTGTTAGAGCTAAAATTAGCATGTTTAAAGTGATTTTCATGCTTCCAGGGGCCCAAAACACAAGATTTATGGAATGGTTAAAAGTGCATGAAAATGGCCAATTTACTCACTCTGAGTTCTCAAAAAGGGTTTCTTCACCCCGGGAAGTTAATTAAATACCATTTGGAGGCATTTATATTTTGAGCAAAAACGGCTGATTTTCGACAAAAGAGATAACACCCCCCCATTACGTCATGCTTCAGAAATGTGGAAAATGGTCCGTTTTCAAATGTTTTATTTTTGAACGTCAGTTCACATTTGTAGGTGGATCATCAGTGTTAGAGCTAAAATTAGCATGTTTAAAGTGATTTTCATGCTTCCAGGGGCCCAAAACACAAGATTAATGGAATGGTTAAAAGTGCATGAAAATGGCCATTTTACTCACTCTGAGTTCTCAAAAAGGGTTTCTTCACCCCGGGAAGTGAAATAAATACCATTTGGAGGCATTTAATGTTCGAGCAAAAACGGCTGATTTTCGACAAAAGAGATAACACCCCCCCATTACGTCATGCTTCAGAAATGTGGAAAATGGTCCGTTTTCAAATGTTTTATTTTTGAACGTCAGTTCACATTTGTAGGTGGATCATCAGTGTTAGAGCTAAAATTAGCATGTTTAAAGTGATTTTCATGCTTCCAGGGGCTCGGGAAGTTAATTAAATACCATTTGGAGGCATTTAATGTTCGAGCAAAAACGGCTGATTTTCGACAAAAGAGATAACACCCCCCCATTACGTCATGCTTCAGAAATGTGGAAAATGGTCCGTTTTCAAATGTTTTATTTTTGAACGTCAGTTCACATTTGTAGGTGGATCATCAGTGTTAGAGCTAAAATTAGCATGTTTAAAGTGATTTTCATGCTTCCAGGGGCTCGGGAAGTTAATTAAATACCATTTGGAGGCATTTAATGTTCGAGCAAAAACGGCTGATTTTCGACAAAAGAGATAACACCCCCCCATTACGTCATGCTTCAGAAATGTGGAAAATGGTCCGTTTTCAAATGTTTTATTTTTGAACGTCAGTTCACATTTGTAGGTGGATCATCAGTGTTAGAGCTAAAATTAGCATGTTTAAAGTGATTTTCATGCTTCCAGGGGCTCAAAACACAAGATTTATGGAATGGTTAAAAGTGCATGAAAATGGCCAATTTACTCACTCTGAGTTCTCAAAAAGGGTTTCTTCACCCCGGGAAGTGAAATAAATACCATTTGGAGGCATTTAATGTTCGAGCAAAAACGGCTGATTTTCGACAAAAGAGATAACACCCCCCCATTACGTCATGCTTCAGAAATGTGGAAAATGGTCCGTTTTCAAATGTTTTATTTTTGAACGTCAGTTCACATTTGTAGGTGGATCATCAGTGTTAGAGCTAAAATTAGCATGTTTAAAGTGATTTTCATGCTTCCAGGGGCTCGGGAAGTTAATTAAATACCATTTGGAGGCATTTAATGTTCGAGCAAAAACGGCTGATTTTCGACAAAAGAGATAACACCCCCCCATTACGTCATGCTTCAGAAATGTGGAAAATGGTCCGTTTTCAAATGTTTTATTTTTGAACGTCAGTTCACATTTGTAGGTGGATCATCAGTGTTAGAGCTAAAATTAGCATGTTTAAAGTGATTTTCATGCTTCCAGGGGCTCGGGAAGTTAATTAAATACCATTTGGAGGCATTTAATGTTCGAGCAAAAACGGCTGATTTTCGACAAAAGAGATAACACCCCCCCATTACGTCATGCTTCAGAAATGTGGAAAATGGTCCGTTTTGAAATGTTTTATTTTTGAACGTCAGTTCACATTTGTAGGTGGATCATCAGTGTTAGAGCTAAAATTAGCATGTTTAAAGTGATTTTCATGCTTCCAGGGGCCCAAAACACAAGATTTATGGAATGGTTAAAAGTGCATGAAAATGGCCAATTTACTCACTCTGAGTTCTCAAAAAGGGTTTCTTCACCCCGGGAAGTGAAATAAATACCATTTGGAGGCATTTAATGTTCGAGCAAAAATGGCTGATTTTCGACAAAAGAGATAACACCCCCCCATTACGTCATGCTTCAGAAATGTGGAAAATGGTCCGTTTTCAAATGTTTTATTTTTGAACGTCAGTTCACATTTGTAGGTGGATCATCAGTGTTAGAGCTAAAATTAGCATGTTTAAAGTGATTTTCATGCTTCCAGGGGCTCGGGAAGTTAATTAAATACCATTTGGAGGCATTTAATGTTCGAGCAAAAACGGCTGATTTTCGACAAAAGAGATAACACCCCCCCATTACGTCATGCTTCAGAAATGTGGAAAATGGTCCGTTTTCAAATGTTTTATTTTTGAACGTCAGTTCACATTTGTAGGTGGATCATCAGTGTTAGAGCTAAAATTAGCATGTTTAAAGTGATTTTCATGCTTCCAGGGGCCCAAAACACAAGATTTATGGAATGGTTAAAAGTGCATGAAAATGGCCAATTTACTCACTCTGAGTTCTCAAAAAGGGTTTCTTCACCCCGGGAAGTTAATTAAATACCATTTGGAGGCATTTAATGTTCGAGCAAAAACGGCTGATTTTCGACAAAAGAGATAACACCCCCCCATTACGTCATGCTTCAGAAATGTGGAAAATGGTCCGTTTTCAAATGTTTTATTTTTGAACGTCAGTTCACATTTGTAGGTGGATCATCAGTGTTAGAGCTAAAATTAGCATGTTTAAAGTGATTTTCATGCTTCCAGGGGCTCGGGAAGTTAATTAAATACCATTTGGAGGCATTTAATGTTCGAGCAAAAACGGCTGATTTTCGACAAAAGAGATAACACCCCCCCATTACGTCATGCTTCAGAAATGTGGAAAATGGTCCGTTTTCAAATGTTTTATTTTTGAACGTCAGTTCACATTTGTAGGTGGATCATCAGTGTTAGAGCTAAAATTAGCATGTTTAAAGTGATTTTCATGCTTCCAGGGGCCCAAAACACAAGATTTATGGAATGGTTAAAAGTGCATGAAAATGGGCAATTTACTCACTCTGAGTTCTCAAAAAGGGTTTCTTCACCCCGGGAAGTTAATTAAATACCATTTGGAGGCATTTATATTTTGAGCAAAAACGGCTGATTTTCGACAAAAGAGATAACACCCCCCCATTACGTCATGCTTCAGAAATGTGGAAAATGGTCCGTTTTCAAATGTTTTATTTTTGAACGTCAGTTCACATTTGTAGGTGGATCATCAGTGTTAGAGCTAAAATTAGCATGTTTAAAGTGATTTTCATGCTTCCAGGGGCCCAAAACACAAGATTAATGGAATGGTTAAAAGTGCATGAAAATGGCCATTTTACTCACTCTGAGTTCTCAAAAAGGGTTTCTTCACCCCGGGAAGTGAAATAAATACCATTTGGAGGCATTTAATGTTCGAGCAAAAACGGCTGATTTTCGACAAAAGAGATAACACCCCCCCATTACGTCATGCTTCAGAAATGTGGAAAATGGTCCGTTTTCAAATGTTTTATTTTTGAACGTCAGTTCACATTTGTAGGTGGATCATCAGTGTTAGAGCTAAAATTAGCATGTTTAAAGTGATTTTCATGCTTCCAGGGGCTCGGGAAGTTAATTAAATACCATTTGGAGGCATTTAATGTTCGAGCAAAAACGGCTGATTTTCGACAAAAGAGATAACACCCCCCCATTACGTCATGCTTCAGAAATGTGGAAAATGGTCCGTTTTCAAATGTTTTATTTTTGAACGTCAGTTCACATTTGTAGGTGGATCATCAGTGTTAGAGCTAAAATTAGCATGTTTAAAGTGATTTTCATGCTTCCAGGGGCTCGGGAAGTTAATTAAATACCATTTGGAGGCATTTAATGTTCGAGCAAAAACGGCTGATTTTCGACAAAAGAGATAACACCCCCCCATTACGTCATGCTTCAGAAATGTGGAAAATGGTCCGTTTTCAAATGTTTTATTTTTGAACGTCAGTTCACATTTGTAGGTGGATCATCAGTGTTAGAGCTAAAATTAGCATGTTTAAAGTGATTTTCATGCTTCCAGGGGCTCAAAACACAAGATTTATGGAATGGTTAAAAGTGCATGAAAATGGCCAATTTACTCACTCTGAGTTCTCAAAAAGGGTTTCTTCACCCCGGGAAGTTAATTAAATACCATTTGGAGGCATTTAATGTTCGAGCAAAATCGGCTGATTTTCGACAAAAGAGATAACACCCCCCCATTACGTAATGCTTCAGAAATGTGGAAAATGGTCCGTTTTCAAATGTTTAATTTTTAACGTCAGTTCACATTTGTAGGTGGATCATCAGTGTTAGAGCTAAAATTAGCATGTTTAAAGTGATTTTCATGCTTCCAGGGGCTCGGGAAGTGAAATAAATACCATTTGGAGGCATTTAATGTTCGAGCAAAAACGGCTGATTTTCGACAAAAGAGATAACACCCCCCCATTACGTCATGCTTCAGAAATGTGGAAAATGGTCCGTTTTCAAATGTTTTATTTTTGAACGTCAGTTCACATTTGTAGGTGGATCATCAGTGTTAGAGCTAAAATTAGCATGTTTAAAGTGATTTTCATGCTTCCAGGGGCCCAAAACACAAGATTAATGGAATGGTTAAAAGTGCATGAAAATGGCCAATTTACTCACTCTGAGTTCTCAAAAAGGGTTTCTTCACCCCGGGAAGTGAAATAAATACCATTTGGAGGCATTTAATGTTCAAGCAAAAACGGCTGATTTTCGACAAAAGAGATAACACCCCCCCATTACGTCATGCTTCAGAAATGTGGAAAATGGTCCATTTTCAAATGTTTTATTTTTGAACGTCAGTTCACATTTGTAGGTGGATCATCAGTGTTAGAGCTAAAATTAGCATGTTTAAAGTGATTTTCATGCTTCCAGGGGCTCAGGAAGTTAATTAAATACCATTTGGAGGCATTTAATGTTCGAGCAAAAACGGCTGATTTTCGACAAAAGAGATAACATCCCCCCATTACGTCATGCTTCAGAAATGTGGAAAATGGTCCGTTTTCAAATGTTTTATTTTTGAACGTCAGTTCACATTTGTAGGTGGATCATCAGTGTTAGAGCTAAAATTAGCATGTTTAAAGTGATTTTCATGCTTCCAGGGGCTCGGGAAGTTAATTAAATACCATTTGGAGGCATTTAATGTTCAAGCAAAAACGGCTGATTTTCGACAAAAGAGATAACACCCCCCCATTACGTCATGCTTCAGAAATGTGGAAAATGGTCCATTTTCAAATGTTTTATTTTTGAACGTCAGTTCACATTTGTAGGTGGATCATCAGTGTTAGAGCTAAAATTAGCATGTTTAAAGTGATTTTCATGCTTCCAGGGGCCCAAAACACAAGATTTATAGAATTGTTAAAAGTGCATGAAAATGGCCAATTTACTCACTCTGAGTTCTCAAAAAGGGTTTCTTCACCCCGGGAAGTTAATTAAATACCATTTGGAGGCATTTAATGTTCGAGCAAAAACGGCTGATTTTCGACAAAAGAGATAACACCCCCCCATTACGTCATGCTTCAGAAATGTGGAAAATGGTCCGTTTTCAAATGTTTTATTTTTGAACGTCAGTTCACATTTGTAGGTGGATCATCAGTGTTAGAGCTAAAATTAGCATGTTTAAAGTGATTTTCATGCTTCCAGGGGCTCGGGAAGTGAAATAAATACCATTTGGAGGCATTTAATGTTCGAGCAAAAACGGCTGATTTTCGACAAAAGAGATAACACCCCCCCATTACGTCATGCTTCAGAAATGTGGAAAATGGTCCGTTTTCAAATGTTTTATTTTTGAACGTCAGTTCACATTTGTAGGTGGATCATCAGTGTTAGAGCTAAAATTAGCATGTTTAAAGTGATTTTCATGCTTCCAGGGGCTCGGGAAGTTAATTAAATACCATTTGGAGGCATTTAATGTTCGAGCAAAAACGGCTGATTTTCGACAAAAGAGATAACACCCCCCCATTACGTCATGCTTCAGAAATGTGGAAAATGGTCCGTTTTCAAATGTTTTATTTTTGAACGTCAGTTCACATTTGTAGGTGGATCATCAGTGTTAGAGCTAAAATTAGCATGTTTAAAGTGATTTTCATGCTTCCAGGGGCCCAAAACACAAGATTTATGGAATGGTTAAAAGTGCATGAAAATGGCCAATTTACTCACTCTGAGTTCTCAAAAAGGGTTTCTTCACCCCGGGAAGTTAATTAAATACCATTTGGAGGCATTTAATGTTCGAGCAAAAACGGCTGATTTTCGACAAAAGAGATAACACCCCCCCATTACGTCATGCTTCAGAAATGTGGAAAATGGTCCGTTTTCAAATGTTTTATTTTTGAACGTCAGTTCACATTTGTAGGTGGATCATCAGTGTTAGAGCTAAAATTAGCATGTTTAAAGTGATTTTCATGCTTCCAGGGGCTCGGGAAGTTAATTAAATACCATTTGGAGGCATTTAATGTTCGAGCAAAAACGGCTGATTTTCGACAAAAGAGATAACACCCCCCCCATTACGTCATGCTTCAGAAATGTGGAAAATGGTCCGTTTTCAAATGTTTTATTTTTGAACGTCAGTTCACATTTGTAGGTGGATCATCAGTGTTAGAGCTAAAATTAGCATGTTTAAAGTGATTTTCATGCTTCCAGGGGCCCAAAACACAAGATTTATGGAATGGTTAAAAGTGCATGAAAATGGCCAATTTACTCACTCTGAGTTCTCAAAAAGGGTTTCTTCACCCCGGGAAGTGAAATAAATACCATTTGGAGGCATTTAATGTTCGAGCAAAAACGGCTGATTTTCGACAAAAGAGATAACACCCCCCCATTACGTCATGCTTCAGAAATGTGGAAAATGGTCCGTTTTCAAGTGTTTTATTTTTGAACGTCAGTTCACATTTGTAGGTGGATCATCAGTGTTAGAGCTAAAATTAGCATGTTTAAAGTGATTTTCATGCTTCCAGGGGCTCGGGAAGTTAATTAAATACCATTTGGAGGCATTTAATGTTCGAGCAAAAACGGCTGATTTTCGACAAAAGAGATAACACCCCCCCATTACGTCATGCTTCAGAAATGTGGAAAATGGTCCGTTTTCAAATGTTTTATTTTTGAACGTCAGTTCACATTTGTAGGTGGATCATCAGTGTTAGAGCTAAAATTAGCATGTTTAAAGTGATTTTCATGCTTCCAGGGGCTCGGGAAGTTAATTAAATACCATTTGGAGGCATTTAATGTTCGAGCAAAAACGGCTGATTTTCGACAAAAGAGATAACACCCCCCCATTACGTCATGCTTCAGAAATGTGGAAAATGGTCCGTTTTCAAATGTTTTATTTTTGAACGTCAGTTCACATTTGTAGGTGGATCATCAGTGTTAGAGCTAAAATTAGCATGTTTAAAGTGATTTTCATGCTTCCAGGGGCCCAAAACACAAGATTAATGGAATGGTTAAAAGTGCATGAAAATGGCCAATTTACTCACTCTGAGTTCTCAAAAAGGGTTTCTTCACCCCGGGAAGTGAAATAAATACCATTTGGAGGCATTTAATGTTCAAGCAAAAACGGCTGATTTTCGACAAAAGATATAACACCCCCCCATTACGTCATGCTTCAGAAATGTGGAAAATGGTCCGTTTTCAAATGTTTTATTTTTGAACGTCAGTTCACATTTGTAGGTGGATCATCAGTGTTAGAGCTAAAATTAGCATGTTTAAAGTGATTTTCATGCTTCCAGGGGCTCGGGAAGTTAATTAAATACCATTTGGAGGCATTTAATGTTCGAGCAAAAACGGCTGATTTTCGACAAAAGAGATAACACCCCCCCATTACGTCATGCTTCAGAAATGTGGAAAATGGTCCGTTTTCAAATGTTTTATTTTTGAACGTCAGTTCACATTTGTAGGTGGATCATCAGTGTTAGAGCTAAAATTAGCATGTTTAAAGTGATTTTCATGCTTCCAGGGGCCCAAAACACAAGATTTATGGAATGGTTAAAAGTGCATGAAAATGGCCAATTTACTCACTCTGAGTTCTCAAAAAGGGTTTCTTCACCCCGGGAAGTTAATTAAATACCATTTGGAGGCATTTAATGTTCGAGCAAAAACGGCTGATTTTCGACAAAAGAGATAACACCCCCCCATTACGTCATGCTTCAGAAATGTGGAAAATGGTCCGTTTTCAAATGTTTTATTTTTGAACGTCAGTTCACATTTGTAGGTGGATCATCAGTGTTAGAGCTAAAATTAGCATGTTTAAAGTGATTTTCATGCTTCCAGGGGCTCGGGAAGTTAATTAAATACCATTTGGAGGCATTTAATGTTCGAGCAAAAACGGCTGATTTTCGACAAAAGAGATAACACCCCCCCCATTACGTCATGCTTCAGAAATGTGGAAAATGGTCCGTTTTCAAATGTTTTATTTTTGAACGTCAGTTCACATTTGTAGGTGGATCATCAGTGTTAGAGCTAAAATTAGCATGTTTAAAGTGATTTTCATGCTTCCAGGGGCTCGGGAAGTGAAATAAATACCATTTGGAGGCATTTAATGTTCGAGCAAAAACGGCTGATTTTCGACAAAAGAGATAACACCCCCCCATTACGTCATGCTTCAGAAATGTGGAAAATGGTCCGTTTTCAAATGTTTTATTTTTGAACGTCAGTTCACATTTGTAGGTGGATCATCAGTGTTAGAGCTAAAATTAGCATGTTTAAAGTGATTTTCATGCTTCCAGGGGCTCGGGAAGTTAATTAAATACCATTTGGAGGCATTTAATGTTCGAGCAAAAACGGCTGATTTTCGACAAAAGAGATAACACCCCCCCATTACGTCATGCTTCAGAAATGTGGAAAATGGTCCGTTTTCAAATGTTTTATTTTTGAACGTCAGTTCACATTTGTAGGTGGATCATCAGTGTTAGAGCTAAAATTAGCATGTTTAAAGTGATTTTCATGCTTCCAGGGGCCCAAAACACAAGATTTATGGAATGGTTAAAAGTGCATGAAAATGGCCAATTTACTCACTCTGAGTTCTCAAAAAGGGTTTCTTCACCCCGGGAAGTTAATTAAATACCATTTGGAGGCATTTAATGTTCGAGCAAAAACGGCTGATTTTCGACAAAAGAGATAACACCCCCCCATTACGTCATGCTTCAGAAATGTGGAAAATGGTCCGTTTTCAAATGTTTTATTTTTGAACGTCAGTTCACATTTGTAGGTGGATCATCAGTGTTAGAGCTAAAATTAGCATGTTTAAAGTGATTTTCATGCTTCCAGGGGCTCGGGAAGTTAATTAAATACCATTTGGAGGCATTTAATGTTCGAGCAAAAACGGCTGATTTTCGACAAAAGAGATAACACCCCCCCCATTACGTCATGCTTCAGAAATGTGGAAAATGGTCCGTTTTCAAATGTTTTATTTTTGAACGTCAGTTCACATTTGTAGGTGGATCATCAGTGTTAGAGCTAAAATTAGCATGTTTAAAGTGATTTTCATGCTTCCAGGGGCCCAAAACACAAGATTTATGGAATGGTTAAAAGTGCATGAAAATGGCCAATTTACTCACTCTGAGTTCTCAAAAAGGGTTTCTTCACCCCGGGAAGTGAAATAAATACCATTTGGAGGCATTTAATGTTCGAGCAAAAACGGCTGATTTTCGACAAAAGAGATAACACCCCCCCATTACGTCATGCTTCAGAAATGTGGAAAATGGTCCGTTTTCAAGTGTTTTATTTTTGAACGTCAGTTCACATTTGTAGGTGGATCATCAGTGTTAGAGCTAAAATTAGCATGTTTAAAGTGATTTTCATGCTTCCAGGGGCTCGGGAAGTTAATTAAATACCATTTGGAGGCATTTAATGTTCGAGCAAAAACGGCTGATTTTCGACAAAAGAGATAACACCCCCCCATTACGTCATGCTTCAGAAATGTGGAAAATGGTCCGTTTTCAAATGTTTTATTTTTGAACGTCAGTTCACATTTGTAGGTGGATCATCAGTGTTAGAGCTAAAATTAGCATGTTTAAAGTGATTTTCATGCTTCCAGGGGCTCGGGAAGTTAATTAAATACCATTTGGAGGCATTTAATGTTCGAGCAAAAACGGCTGATTTTCGACAAAAGAGATAACACCCCCCCATTACGTCATGCTTCAGAAATGTGGAAAATGGTCCGTTTTCAAATGTTTTATTTTTGAACGTCAGTTCACATTTGTAGGTGGATCATCAGTGTTAGAGCTAAAATTAGCATGTTTAAAGTGATTTTCATGCTTCCAGGGGCCCAAAACACAAGATTAATGGAATGGTTAAAAGTGCATGAAAATGGCCAATTTACTCACTCTGAGTTCTCAAAAAGGGTTTCTTCACCCCAGGAAGTGAAATAAATACCATTTGGAGGCATTTAATGTTCAAGCAAAAACGGCTGATTTTCGACAAAAGATATAACACCCCCCCATTACGTCATGCTTCAGAAATGTGGAAAATGGTCCGTTTTCAAATGTTTTATTTTTGAACGTCAGTTCACATTTGTAGGTGGATCATCAGTGTTAGAGCTAAAATTAGCATGTTTAAAGTGATTTTCATGCTTCCAGGGGCTCGGGAAGTTAATTAAATACCATTTGGAGGCATTTAATGTTCGAGCAAAAACGGCTGATTTTCGACAAAAGAGATAACACCCCCCCATTACGTCATGCTTCAGAAATGTGGAAAATGGTCCGTTTTCAAATGTTTTATTTTTGAACGTCAGTTCACATTTGTAGGTGGATCATCAGTGTTAGAGCTAAAATTAGCATGTTTAAAGTGATTTTCATGCTTCCAGGGGCCCAAAACACAAGATTTATGGAATGGTTAAAAGTGCATGAAAATGGCCAATTTACTCACTCTGAGTTCTCAAAAAGGGTTTCTTCACCCCGGGAAGTTAATTAAATACCATTTGGAGGCATTTAATGTTCGAGCAAAAACGGCTGATTTTCGACAAAAGAGATAACACCCCCCCATTACGTCATGCTTCAGAAATGTGGAAAATGGTCCGTTTTCAAATGTTTTATTTTTGAACGTCAGTTCACATTTGTAGGTGGATCATCAGTGTTAGAGCTAAAATTAGCATGTTTAAAGTGATTTTCATGCTTCCAGGGGCTCGGGAAGTTAATTAAATACCATTTGGAGGCATTTAATGTTCGAGCAAAAACGGCTGATTTTCGACAAAAGAGATAACACCCCCCCCATTACGTCATGCTTCAGAAATGTGGAAAATGGTCCGTTTTCAAATGTTTTATTTTTGAACGTCAGTTCACATTTGTAGGTGGATCATCAGTGTTAGAGCTAAAATTAGCATGTTTAAAGTGATTTTCATGCTTCCAGGGGCCCAAAACACAAGATTTATGGAATTGTTAAAAGTGCATGAAAATGGCCAATTTACTCACTCTGAGTTCTCAAAAAGGGTTTCTTCACCCCGGGAAGTTAATTAAATACCATTTGGAGGCATTTAATGTTCGAGCAAAAACGGCTGATTTTCGACAAAAGAGATAACACCCCCCCATTACGTCATGCTTCAGAAATGTGGAAAATGGTCCGTTTTCAAATGTTTTATTTTTGAACGTCAGTTCACATTTGTAGGTGGATCATCAGTGTTAGAGCTAAAATTAGCATGTTTAAAGTGATTTTCATGCTTCCAGGGGCTCGGGAAGTTAATTAAATACCATTTGGAGGCATTTAATGTTCGAGCAAAAACGGCTGATTTTCGACAAAAGAGATAACACCCCCCCATTACGTCATGCTTCAGAAATGTGGAAAATGGTCCGTTTTCAAATGTTTTATTTTTGAACGTCAGTTCACATTTGTAGGTGGATCATCAGTGTTAGAGCTAAAATTAGCATGTTTAAAGTGATTTTCATGCTTCCAGGGGCTCAAAACACAAGATTTATGGAATGGTTAAAAGTGCATGAAAATGGCCAATTTACTCACTCTGAGTTCTCAAAAAGGGTTTCTTCACCCCGGGAAGTTAATTAAATACCATTTGGAGGCATTTAATGTTCGAGCAAAATCGGCTGATTTTCGACAAAAGAGATAACACCCCCCCATTACGTAATGCTTCAGAAATGTGGAAAATGGTCCGTTTTCAAATGTTTAATTTTTAACGTCAGTTCACATTTGTAGGTGGATCATCAGTGTTAGAGCTAAAATTAGCATGTTTAAAGTGATTTTCATGCTTCCAGGGGCTCGGGAAGTGAAATAAATACCATTTGGAGGCATTTAATGTTCGAGCAAAAACGGCTGATTTTCGACAAAAGAGATAACACCCCCCCATTACGTCATGCTTCAGAAATGTGGAAAATGGTCCGTTTTCAAATGTTTTATTTTTGAACGTCAGTTCACATTTGTAGGTGGATCATCAGTGTTAGAGCTAAAATTAGCATGTTTAAAGTGATTTTCATGCTTCCAGGGGCCCAAAACACAAGATTAATGGAATGGTTAAAAGTGCATGAAAATGGCCAATTTACTCACTCTGAGTTCTCAAAAAGGGTTTCTTCACCCCGGGAAGTGAAATAAATACCATTTGGAGGCATTTAATGTTCAAGCAAAAACGGCTGATTTTCGACAAAAGAGATAACACCCCCCCATTACGTCATGCTTCAGAAATGTGGAAAATGGTCCATTTTCAAATGTTTTATTTTTGAACGTCAGTTCACATTTGTAGGTGGATCATCAGTGTTAGAGCTAAAATTAGCATGTTTAAAGTGATTTTCATGCTTCCAGGGGCTCAGGAAGTTAATTAAATACCATTTGGAGGCATTTAATGTTCGAGCAAAAACGGCTGATTTTCGACAAAAGAGATAACATCCCCCCATTACGTCATGCTTCAGAAATGTGGAAAATGGTCCGTTTTCAAATGTTTTATTTTTGAACGTCAGTTCACATTTGTAGGTGGATCATCAGTGTTAGAGCTAAAATTAGCATGTTTAAAGTGATTTTCATGCTTCCAGGGGCTCGGGAAGTTAATTAAATACCATTTGGAGGCATTTAATGTTCAAGCAAAAACGGCTGATTTTCGACAAAAGAGATAACACCCCCCCATTACGTCATGCTTCAGAAATGTGGAAAATGGTCCATTTTCAAATGTTTTATTTTTGAACGTCAGTTCACATTTGTAGGTGGATCATCAGTGTTAGAGCTAAAATTAGCATGTTTAAAGTGATTTTCATGCTTCCAGGGGCCCAAAACACAAGATTTATAGAATTGTTAAAAGTGCATGAAAATGGCCAATTTACTCACTCTGAGTTCTCAAAAAGGGTTTCTTCACCCCGGGAAGTTAATTAAATACCATTTGGAGGCATTTAATGTTCGAGCAAAAACGGCTGATTTTCGACAAAAGAGATAACACCCCCCCATTACGTCATGCTTCAGAAATGTGGAAAATGGTCCGTTTTCAAATGTTTTATTTTTGAACGTCAGTTCACATTTGTAGGTGGATCATCAGTGTTAGAGCTAAAATTAGCATGTTTAAAGTGATTTTCATGCTTCCAGGGGCTCGGGAAGTGAAATAAATACCATTTGGAGGCATTTAATGTTCGAGCAAAAACGGCTGATTTTCGACAAAAGAGATAACACCCCCCCATTACGTCATGCTTCAGAAATGTGGAAAATGGTCCGTTTTCAAATGTTTTATTTTTGAACGTCAGTTCACATTTGTAGGTGGATCATCAGTGTTAGAGCTAAAATTAGCATGTTTAAAGTGATTTTCATGCTTCCAGGGGCTCGGGAAGTTAATTAAATACCATTTGGAGGCATTTAATGTTCGAGCAAAAACGGCTGATTTTCGACAAAAGAGATAACACCCCCCCATTACGTCATGCTTCAGAAATGTGGAAAATGGTCCGTTTTCAAATGTTTTATTTTTGAACGTCAGTTCACATTTGTAGGTGGATCATCAGTGTTAGAGCTAAAATTAGCATGTTTAAAGTGATTTTCATGCTTCCAGGGGCCCAAAACACAAGATTTATGGAATGGTTAAAAGTGCATGAAAATGGCCAATTTACTCACTCTGAGTTCTCAAAAAGGGTTTCTTCACCCCGGGAAGTTAATTAAATACCATTTGGAGGCATTTAATGTTCGAGCAAAAACGGCTGATTTTCGACAAAAGAGATAACACCCCCCCATTACGTCATGCTTCAGAAATGTGGAAAATGGTCCGTTTTCAAATGTTTTATTTTTGAACGTCAGTTCACATTTGTAGGTGGATCATCAGTGTTAGAGCTAAAATTAGCATGTTTAAAGTGATTTTCATGCTTCCAGGGGCTCGGGAAGTTAATTAAATACCATTTGGAGGCATTTAATGTTCGAGCAAAAACGGCTGATTTTCGACAAAAGAGATAACACCCCCCCCATTACGTCATGCTTCAGAAATGTGGAAAATGGTCCGTTTTCAAATGTTTTATTTTTGAACGTCAGTTCACATTTGTAGGTGGATCATCAGTGTTAGAGCTAAAATTAGCATGTTTAAAGTGATTTTCATGCTTCCAGGGGCCCAAAACACAAGATTTATGGAATGGTTAAAAGTGCATGAAAATGGCCAATTTACTCACTCTGAGTTCTCAAAAAGGGTTTCTTCACCCCGGGAAGTGAAATAAATACCATTTGGAGGCATTTAATGTTCGAGCAAAAACGGCTGATTTTCGACAAAAGAGATAACACCCCCCCATTACGTCATGCTTCAGAAATGTGGAAAATGGTCCGTTTTCAAGTGTTTTATTTTTGAACGTCAGTTCACATTTGTAGGTGGATCATCAGTGTTAGAGCTAAAATTAGCATGTTTAAAGTGATTTTCATGCTTCCAGGGGCTCGGGAAGTTAATTAAATACCATTTGGAGGCATTTAATGTTCGAGCAAAAACGGCTGATTTTCGACAAAAGAGATAACACCCCCCCATTACGTCATGCTTCAGAAATGTGGAAAATGGTCCGTTTTCAAATGTTTTATTTTTGAACGTCAGTTCACATTTGTAGGTGGATCATCAGTGTTAGAGCTAAAATTAGCATGTTTAAAGTGATTTTCATGCTTCCAGGGGCTCGGGAAGTTAATTAAATACCATTTGGAGGCATTTAATGTTCGAGCAAAAACGGCTGATTTTCGACAAAAGAGATAACACCCCCCCATTACGTCATGCTTCAGAAATGTGGAAAATGGTCCGTTTTCAAATGTTTTATTTTTGAACGTCAGTTCACATTTGTAGGTGGATCATCAGTGTTAGAGCTAAAATTAGCATGTTTAAAGTGATTTTCATGCTTCCAGGGGCCCAAAACACAAGATTAATGGAATGGTTAAAAGTGCATGAAAATGGCCAATTTACTCACTCTGAGTTCTCAAAAAGGGTTTCTTCACCCCGGGAAGTGAAATAAATACCATTTGGAGGCATTTAATGTTCAAGCAAAAACGGCTGATTTTCGACAAAAGATATAACACCCCCCCATTACGTCATGCTTCAGAAATGTGGAAAATGGTCCGTTTTCAAATGTTTTATTTTTGAACGTCAGTTCACATTTGTAGGTGGATCATCAGTGTTAGAGCTAAAATTAGCATGTTTAAAGTGATTTTCATGCTTCCAGGGGCTCGGGAAGTTAATTAAATACCATTTGGAGGCATTTAATGTTCGAGCAAAAACGGCTGATTTTCGACAAAAGAGATAACACCCCCCCATTACGTCATGCTTCAGAAATGTGGAAAATGGTCCGTTTTCAAATGTTTTATTTTTGAACGTCAGTTCACATTTGTAGGTGGATCATCAGTGTTAGAGCTAAAATTAGCATGTTTAAAGTGATTTTCATGCTTCCAGGGGCCCAAAACACAAGATTTATGGAATGGTTAAAAGTGCATGAAAATGGCCAATTTACTCACTCTGAGTTCTCAAAAAGGGTTTCTTCACCCCGGGAAGTTAATTAAATACCATTTGGAGGCATTTAATGTTCGAGC
Organism: Lissotriton vulgaris; assembly: GCF_964263255.1. Classification (NCBI taxonomy): domain Eukaryota; kingdom Metazoa; phylum Chordata; class Amphibia; order Caudata; family Salamandridae; genus Lissotriton; species Lissotriton vulgaris. Next base: position 82,910 of record NW_028251000.1, read on the forward strand.
AAAAACGGCTGATTTTCGACAAAAGAGATAACACCCCCCCATTACGTCATGCTTCAGAAATGTGGAAAATGGTCCGTTTTCAAATGTTTTATTTTTGAACGTCAGTTCACATTTGTAGGTGGATCATCAGTGTTAGAGCTAAAATTAGCATGTTTAAAGTGATTTTCATGCTTCCAGGGGCTCGGGAAGTTAATTAAATACCATTTGGAGGCATTTAATGTTCGAGCAAAAACGGCTGATTTTCGACAAAAGAGATAACACCCCCCCCATTACGTCATGCTTCAGAAATGTGGAAAATGGTCCGTTTTCAAATGTTTTATTTTTGAACGTCAGTTCACATTTGTAGGTGGATCATCAGTGTTAGAGCTAAAATTAGCATGTTTAAAGTGATTTTCATGCTTCCAGGGGCTCGGGAAGTGAAATAAATACCATTTGGAGGCATTTAATGTTCGAGCAAAAACGGCTGATTTTCAACAAAAGAGATAACACCCCCCCATTACGTCATGCTTCAGAAATGTGGAAAATGGTCCGTTTTCAAATGTTTTATTTTTGAACGTCAGTTCACATTTGTAGGTGGATCATCAGTGTTAGAGCTAAAATTAGCATGTTTAAAGTGATTTTCATGCTTCCAGGGGCTCGGGAAGTTAATTAAATACCATTTGGAGGCATTTAATGTTCGAGCAAAAACGGCTGATTTTCGACAAAAGAGATAACACCCCCCCATTACGTCATGCTTCAGAAATGTGGAAAATGGTCCGTTTTCAAATGTTTTATTTTTGAACGTCAGTTCACATTTGTAGGTGGATCATCAGTGTTAGAGCTAAAATTAGCATGTTTAAAGTGATTTTCATGCTTCCAGGGGCCCAAAACACAAGATTTATGGAATGGTTAAAAGTGCATGAAAATGGCCAATTTACTCACTCTGAGTTCTCAAAAAGGGTTTCTTCACCCCGGGAAGTTAATTAAATACCATTTGGAGGCATTTAATGTTCGAGCAAAAACGGCTGATTTTCGACAAAAGAGATAACACCCCCCCATTACGTCATGCTTCAGAAATGTGGAAAATGGTCCGTTTTCAAATGTTTTATTTTTGAACGTCAGTTCACATTTGTAGGTGGATCATCAGTGTTAGAGCTAAAATTAGCATGTTTAAAGTGATTTTCATGCTTCCAGGGGCTCGGGAAGTTAATTAAATACCATTTGGAGGCATTTAATGTTCGAGCAAAAACGGCTGATTTTCGACAAAAGAGATAACACCCCCCCCATTACGTCATGCTTCAGAAATGTGGAAAATGGTCCGTTTTCAAATGTTTTATTTTTGAACGTCAGTTCACATTTGTAGGTGGATCATCAGTGTTAGAGCTAAAATTAGCATGTTTAAAGTGATTTTCATGCTTCCAGGGGCCCAAAACACAAGATTTATGGAATGGTTAAAAGTGCATGAAAATGGCCAATTTACTCACTCTGAGTTCTCAAAAAGGGTTTCTTCACCCCGGGAAGTGAAATAAATACCATTTGGAGGCATTTAATGTTCGAGCAAAAACGGCTGATTTTCGACAAAAGAGATAACACCCCCCCATTACGTCATGCTTCAGAAATGTGGAAAATGGTCCGTTTTCAAGTGTTTTATTTTTGAACGTCAGTTCACATTTGTAGGTGGATCATCAGTGTTAGAGCTAAAATTAGCATGTTTAAAGTGATTTTCATGCTTCCAGGGGCTCGGGAAGTTAATTAAATACCATTTGGAGGCATTTAATGTTCGAGCAAAAACGGCTGATTTTCGACAAAAGAGATAACACCCCCCCATTACGTCATGCTTCAGAAATGTGGAAAATGGTCCGTTTTCAAATGTTTTATTTTTGAACGTCAGTTCACATTTGTAGGTGGATCATCAGTGTTAGAGCTAAAATTAGCATGTTTAAAGTGATTTTCATGCTTCCAGGGGCTCGGGAAGTTAATTAAATACCATTTGGAGGCATTTAATGTTCGAGCAAAAACGGCTGATTTTCGACAAAAGAGATAACACCCCCCCATTACGTCATGCTTCAGAAATGTGGAAAATGGTCCGTTTTCAAATGTTTTATTTTTGAACGTCAGTTCACATTTGTAGGTGGATCATCAGTGTTAGAGCTAAAATTAGCATGTTTAAAGTGATTTTCATGCTTCCAGGGGCCCAAAACACAAGATTAATGGAATGGTTAAAAGTGCATGAAAATGGCCAATTTACTCACTCTGAGTTCTCAAAAAGGGTTTCTTCACCCCGGGAAGTGAAATAAATACCATTTGGAGGCATTTAATGTTCAAGCAAAAACGGCTGATTTTCGACAAAAGATATAACACCCCCCCCATTACGTCATGCTTCAGAAATGTGGAAAATGGTCCGTTTTCAAATGTTTTATTTTTGAACGTCAGTTCACATTTGTAGGTGGATCATCAGTGTTAGAGCTAAAATTAGCATGTTTAAAGTGATTTTCATGCTTCCAGGGGCTCGGGAAGTTAATTAAATACCATTTGGAGGCATTTAATGTTCGAGCAAAAACGGCTGATTTTCGACAAAAGAGATAACACCCCCCCATTACGTCATGCTTCAGAAATGTGGAAAATGGTCCGTTTTCAAATGTTTTATTTTTGAACGTCAGTTCACATTTGTAGGTGGATCATCAGTGTTAGAGCTAAAATTAGCATGTTTAAAGTGATTTTCATGCTTCCAGGGGCCCAAAACACAAGATTTATGGAATGGTTAAAAGTGCATGAAAATGGCCAATTTACTCACTCTGAGTTCTCAAAAAGGGTTTCTTCACCCCGGGAAGTTAATTAAATACCATTTGGAGGCATTTAATGTTCGAGCAAAAACGGCTGATTTTCGACAAAAGAGATAACACCCCCCCATTACGTCATGCTTCAGAAATGTGGAAAATGGTCCGTTTTCAAATGTTTTATTTTTGAACGTCAGTTCACATTTGTAGGTGGATCATCAGTGTTAGAGCTAAAATTAGCATGTTTAAAGTGATTTTCATGCTTCCAGGGGCTCGGGAAGTTAATTAAATACCATTTGGAGGCATTTAATGTTCGAGCAAAAACGGCTGATTTTCGACAAAAGAGATAACACCCCCCCCATTACGTCATGCTTCAGAAATGTGGAAAATGGTCCGTTTTCAAATGTTTTATTTTTGAACGTCAGTTCACATTTGTAGGTGGATCATCAGTGTTAGAGCTAAAATTAGCATGTTTAAAGTGATTTTCATGCTTCCAGGGGCCCAAAACACAAGATTTATGGAATTGTTAAAAGTGCATGAAAATGGCCAATTTACTCACTCTGAGTTCTCAAAAAGGGTTTCTTCACCCCGGGAAGTTAATTAAATACCATTTGGAGGCATTTAATGTTCGAGCAAAAACGGCTGATTTTCGACAAAAGAGATAACACCCCCCCATTACGTCATGCTTCAGAAATGTGGAAAATGGTCCGTTTTCAAATGTTTTATTTTTGAACGTCAGTTCACATTTGTAGGTGGATCATCAGTGTTAGAGCTAAAATTAGCATGTTTAAAGTGATTTTCATGCTTCCAGGGGCTCGGGAAGTGAAATAAATACCATTTGGAGGCATTTAATGTTCGAGCAAAAACGGCTGATTTTCGACAAAAGAGATAACACCCCCCCATTACGTCATGCTTCAGAAATGTGGAAAATGGTCCGTTTTCAAATGTTTTATTTTTGAACGTCAGTTCACATTTGTAGGTGGATCATCAGTGTTAGAGCTAAAATTAGCATGTTTAAAGTGATTTTCATGCTTCCAGGGGCCCAAAACACAAGATTAATGGAATGGTTAAAAGTGCATGAAAATGGCCAATTTACTCACTCTGAGTTCTCAAAAAGGGTTTCTTCACCCCGGGAAGTGAAATAAATACCATTTGGAGGCATTTAATGTTCAAGCAAAAACAGCTGATTTTCGACAAAAGAGATAACACCCCCCCATTACGTCATGCTTCAGAAATGTGGAAAATGGCCCGTTTTCAAATGTTTTATTTTTGAACGTCAGTTCACATTTGTAGGTGGATCATCAGTGTTAGAGCTAAAATTAGCATGTTTAAATTGATTTTCATGCTTCCAGGGGCTCGGGAAGTTAATTAAATACCATTTGGAGGCATTTAATGTTCGAGCAAAAACGGCTGATTTTCGACAAAAGAGATAACACCCCCCCATTACGTCATGCTTCAGAAATGTGGAAAATGGTCCGTTTTCAAATGTTTTATTTTTGAACGTCAGTTCACATTTGTAGGTGGATCATCAGTGTTAGAGCTAAAATTAGCATGTTTAAAGTGATTTTCATGCTTCCAGGGGCCCAAAACACAAGATTTATAGAATGGTTAAAAGTGCATGAAAATGGCCAATTTACTCACTCTGAGTTCTCAAAAAGGGTTTCTTCACCCCGGGAAGTTAATTAAATACCATTTGGAGGCATTTAATGTTCGAGCAAAAACGGCTGATTTTCGACAAAAGAGATAACACCCCCCCATTACGTCATGCTTCAGAAATGTGGAAAATGGTCCGTTTTCAAATGTTTTATTTTTGAACGTCAGTTCACATTTGTAGGTGGATCATCAGTGTTAGAGCTAAAATTAGCATGTTTAAAGTGATTTTCATGCTTCCAGGGGCTCGGGAAGTTAATTAAATACCATTTGGAGGCATTTAATGTTCGAGCAAAAACGGCTGATTTTCGACAAAAGAGATAACACCCCCCCCCATTACGTCATGCTTCAGAAATGTGGAAAATGGTCCGTTTTCAAATGTTTTATTTTTGAACGTCAGTTCACATTTGTAGGTGGATCATCAGTGTTAGAGCTAAAATTAGCATGTTTAAAGTGATTTTCATGCTTCCAGGGGCCCAAAACACAAGATTTATGGAATGGTTAAAAGTGCATGAAAATGGCCAATTTACTCACTCTGAGTTCTCAAAAAGGGTTTCTTCACCCCGGGAAGTGAAATAAATACCATTTGGAGGCATTTAATGTTCGAGCAAAAACGGCTGATTTTCGACAAAAGAGATAACACCCCCCCATTACGTCATGCTTCAGAAATGTGGAAAATGGTCCGTTTTCAAATGTTTTATTTTTGAACGTCAGTTCACATTTGTAGGTGGATCATCAGTGTTAGAGCTAAAATTAGCATGTTTAAAGTGATTTTCATGCTTCCAGGGGCTCGGGAAGTTAATTAAATACCATTTGGAGGCATTTAATGTTCGAGCAAAAACGGCTGATTTTCGACAAAAGAGATAACACCCCCCCATTACGTCATGCTTCAGAAATGTGGAAAATGGTCCGTTTTCAAATGTTTTATTTTTGAACGTCAGTTCACATTTGTAGGTGGATCATCAGTGTTAGAGCTAAAATTAGCATGTTTAAAGTGATTTTCATGCTTCCAGGGGCCCAAAACACAAGATTTATGGAATGGTTAAAAGTGCATGAAAATGGCCAATTTACTCACTCTGAGTTCTCAAAAAGGGTTTCTTCACCCCGGGAAGTTAATTAAATACCATTTGGAGGCATTTAATGTTCGAGCAAAAACGGCTGATTTTCGACAAAAGAGATAACACCCCCCCATTACGTCATGCTTCAGAAATGTGGAAAATGGTCCGTTTTCAAATGTTTTATTTTTGAACGTCAGTTCACATTTGTAGGTGGATCATCAGTGTTAGAGCTAAAATTAGCATGTTTAAAGTGATTTTCATGCTTCCAGGGGCTCGGGAAGTTAATTAAATACCATTTGGAGGCATTTAATGTTCGAGCAAAAACGGCTGATTTTCGACAAAAGAGATAACACCCCCCCCATTACGTCATGCTTCAGAAATGTGGAAAATGGTCCGTTTTTAAATGTTTTATTTTTGAACGTCAGTTCACATTTGTAGGTGGATCATCAGTGTTAGAGCTAAAATTAGCATGTTTAAAATGATTTTCATGCTTCCAGGGGCCCAAAACACAAGATTTATGGAATGGTTAAAAGTGCATGAAAATGGCCAATTTACTCACTCTGAGTTCTCAAAAAGGGTTTCTTCACCCCGGGAAGTGAAATAAATACCATTTGGAGGCATTTAATGTTCGAGCAAAAACGGCTGAATTTCGACAAAAGAGATAACACCCCCCCATTACGTCATGCTTCAGAAATGTGGAAAATGGTCCGTTTTCAAATGTTTTATTTTTGAACGTCAGTTCACATTTGTAGGTGGATCATCAGTGTTAGAGCTAAAATTAGCATGTTTAAAGTGATTTTCATGCTTCCAGGGGCTCGGGAAGTTAATTAAATACCATTTGGAGGCATTTAATGTTCGAGCAAAAACGGCTGATTTTCGACAAAAGAGATAACACCCCCCCATTACGTCATGCTTCAGAAATGTGGAAAATGGTCCGTTTTCAAATGTTTTATTTTTGAACGTCAGTTCACATTTGTAGGTGGATCATCAGTGTTAGAGCTAAAATTAGCATGTTTAAAGTGATTTTCATGCTTCCAGGGGCTCGGGAAGGTAATTAAATACCATTTGGAGGCATTTAATGTTCGAGCAAAAACGGCTGATTTTCGACAAAAGAGATAACACCCCCCCATTACGTCATGCTTCAGAAATGTGGAAAATGGTCCGTTTTCAAATGTTTTATTTTTGAACGTCAGTTCACATTTGTAGGTGGATCATCAGTGTTAGAGCTAAAATTAGCATGTTTAAAGTGATTTTCATACTTCCAGGTGCCCAAAACACAAGATTTATGGAATGGTTAAAAGTGCATGAAAATGGCCAATTTACTCACTCTGAGTTCTCAAAAAGGGTTTCTTCACCCCGGGAAGTGAAATAAATACCATTTGGAGGCATTTAATGTTCGAGCAAAAACGGCTGATTTTCGACAAAAGAGATAACACCCCCCCATTACGTCATGCTTCAGAAATGTGGCAAATGGTCCGTTTTCAAATGTTTTATTTTTGAACGTCAGTTCACATTTGTAGGTGGATCATCAGTGTTAGAGCTAAAATTAGCATGTTTAAAGTGATTTTCATGCTTCCAGGGGCTCGGGAAGTTAATTAAATACCATTTGGAGGCATTTAATGTTCGAGCAAAAACGGCTGATTTTCGACAAAAGAGATAACACCCCCCCATTACGTCATGCTTCAGAAATGTGGAAAATGGTCCATTTTCAAATGTTTTATTTTTGAAAGTCAGTTCACATTTGTAGGTGGATCATCAGTGTTAGAGCTAAAATTAGCATGTTTAAAGTGATTTTCATGCTTCCAGGGGCTCGGGAAGTTAATTAAATACCATTTGGAGGCATTTAATGTTCGAGCAAAAACGGCAGATTTTCGACAAAAGAGATAACACCCCCCCATTACGTCATGCTTCAGAAATGTGGAAAATGGTCCGTTTTTAAATGTTTTATTTTTGAACGTCAGTTCACATTTGTAGGTGGATCATCAGTGTTAGAGCTAAAATTAGCATGTTTAAAGTGATTTTCATGCTTCCAGGGGCCCAAAACACAAGATTTATGGAATGGTTAAAAGTGCATGAAAATGGCCAATTTACTCACTCTGAGTTCTCAAAAAGGGTTTCTTCACCCCGGGAAGTGAAATAAATACCATTTGGAGGCATTTCATGTTCGAGCAAAAACGGCTGATTTTCGACAAAAGAGATAACACCCCCCATTACGTCATGCTTCAGAAATGTGGAAAATGGTCCGTTTTCAAATGTTTTATTTTTGAACGTCAGTTCACATTTGTAGGCGGATCATCAGTGTTAGAGCTAAAATTAGCATGTTTAAAGTGATTTTCATGCTTCCAGGGGCTCGGGAAGTTAATTAAATACCATTTGGAGGCATTTAATGTTCGAGCAAAAACGGCTGATTTTCGACAAAAGAGATAACACCCCCCCATTACGTCATGCTTCAGAAATGTGGAAAATGGTCCGTTTTCAAATGTTTTATTTTTGAACGTCAGTTCACATTTGTAGGGGGATCATCAGTGTTAGAGCTAAAATTAGCATGTTTAAAGTGATTTTCATGCTTCCAGGGGCCCAAAACACAAGATTTATGGAATGGTTAAAAGTGCATGAAAATGGCCAATTTACTCACTCTGAGTTCTCAAAAGGGGTTTCTTCACCCCGGGAAGTTAATTAAATACCATTTGGAGGCATTTAATGTTCGAGCAAAAACGGCTGATTTTCGACAAAAGAGATAACACCCCCCCATTACGTCATGCTTCAGAAATGTGGAAAATGGTCCGTTTTCAAATGTTTTATTTTTGAACGTCAGTTCACATTTGTAGGTGGATCATCAGTGTTAGAGCTAAAATTAGCATGTTTAAAGTGATTTTCATGCTTCCAGGGGCTCGGGAAGTTAATTAAATACCATTTGGAGGCATTTAATGTTCGAGCAAAAACGGCTGATTTTCGACAAAAGAGATAACACCCCCCCATTACGTCATGCTTCAGAAATGTGGAAAATGGTCCGTTTTCAAATGTTTTATTTTTGAATGTCAGTTCACATTTGTAGGTGGATCATCAGTGTTAGAGCTAAAATTAGCATGTTTAAAGTGATTTTCATGCTTCCAGGGGCTCGGGAAGTTAATTAAATACCATTTGGAGGCATTTAATGTTCGAGCAAAAACGGCTGATTTTCGACAAAAGAGATAACACCCCCCCATTACGTCATGCTTCAGAAATGTGGAAAATGGTCCGTTTTCAAATGTTTTATTTTTGAACGTCAGTTCACATTTGTAGGTGGATCATCAGTGTTAGAGCTAAAATTAGCATGTTTAAAGTGATTTTCATGCTTCCAGGGGCTCGGGAAGTTAATTAAATACCATTTGGAGGCATTTAATGTTCGAGCAAAAACGGCTGATTTTCGACAAAAGAGATAACACCCCCCCATTACGTCATGCTTCAGAAATGTGGAAAATGGTCCGTTTTCAAATGTTTTATTTTTGAACGTCAGTTCACATTTGTAGGTGGATCATCAGTGTTAGAGCTAAAATTAGCATGTTTAAAGTGATGTTCATGCTTCCAGGGGCTCGGGAAGTGAAATAAATACCATTTGGAGGCATTTAATGTTCGAGCAAAAACGGCTGATTTTCGACAAAAGAGATAACACCCCCCCATTACGTCATGCTTCAGAAATGTGGAAAATGGTCCGTTTTCAAATGTTTTATTTTTGAACGTCAGTTCACATTTGTAGGTGGATCATCAGTGTTAGAGCTAAAATTAGCATGTTTAAAGTGATTTTCATGCTTCCAGGGGCCCAAAACACAAGATTAATGGAATGGTTAAAAGTGCATGAAAATGGCCAATTTACTCACTCTGAGTTCTCAAAAAGGGTTTCTTCACCCCGGGAAGTGAAATAAATACCATTTGGAGGCATTTAATGTTCAAGCAAAAACGGCTGATTTTCGACAAAAGAGATAACACCCCCCCATTACGTCATGCTTCAGAAATGTGGAAAATGGTCCGTTTTCAAATGTTTTATTTTTGAACGTCAGTTCACATTTGTAGGTGGATCATCAGTGTTAGAGCTAAAATTAGCATGTTTAAAGTGATTTTCATGCTTCCAGGGGCTCGGGAAGTTAATTAAATACCATTTGGAGGCATTTAATGTTCGAGCAAAAACGGCTGATTTTCGACAAAAGAGATAACACCCCCCCATTACGTCATGCTTCAGAAATGTGGAAAATGGTCCGTTTTCAAATGTTTTATTTTTGAACGTCAGTTCACATTTGTAGGTGGATCATCAGTGTTAGAGCTAAAATTAGCATGTTTAAAGTGATTTTCATGCTTCCAGGGGCCCAAAACACAAGATTTATGGAATGGTTAAAAGTGCATGAAAATGGCCAATTTACTCACTCTGAGTTCTCAAAAAGGGTTTCTTCACCCCGGGAAGTGAAATAAATACCATTTGGAGGCATTTAATGTTCAAGCAAAAACGGCTGATTTTCGACAAAAGAGATAACACCCCCCCATTACGTCATGCTTCAGAAATGTGGAAAATGGTCCGTTTTCAAATGTTTTATTTTTGAACGTCAGTTCACATTTGTAGGTGGATCATCAGTGTTAGAGCTAAAATTAGCATGTTTAAAGTGATTTTCATGCTTCCAGGGGCTCGGGAAGTTAATTAAATACCATTTGGAGGCATTTAATGTTCGAGCAAAAACGGCTGATTTTCGACAAAAGAGATAACACCCCCCCATTACGTCATGCTTCAGAAATGTGGAAAATGGTCCGTTTTCAAATGTTTTATTTTTGAACGTCAGTTCACATTTGTAGGTGGATCATCAGTGTTAGAGCTAAAATTAGCATGTTTAAAGTGATTTTCATGCTTCCAGGGGCCCAAAACACAAGATTTATGGAATGGTTAAAAGTGCATGAAAATGGCCAATTTACTCACTCTGAGTTCTCAAAAAGGGTTTCTTCACCCCGGGAAGTTAATTAAATACCATTTGGAGGCATTTAATGTTCGAGCAAAAACGGCTGATTTTCGACAAAAGAGATAACACCCCCCCATTACGTCATGCTTCAGAAATGTGGAAAATGGTCCGTTTTCAAATGTTTTATTTTTGAACGTCAGTTCACATTTGTAGGTGGATCATCAGTGTTAGAGCTAAAATTAGCATGTTTAAAGTGATTTTCATGCTTCCAGGGGCTCGGGAAGTTAATTAAATACCATTTGGAGGCATTTAATGTTCGAGCAAAAACAGCTGATTTTCGACAAAAGAGATAACACCCCCCCCATTACGTCATGCTTCAGAAATGTGGAAAATGGTCCGTTTTCAAATGTTTTATTTTTGAACGTCAGTTCACATTTGTAGGTGGATCATCAGTGTTAGAGCTAAAATTAGCATGTTTAAAATGATTTTCATGCTTCCAGGGGCCCAAAACACAAGATTTATGGAATGGTTAAAAGTGCATGAAAATGGCCAATTTACTCACTCTGAGTTCTCAAAAAGGGTTTCTTCACCCCGGGAAGTGAAATAAATACCATTTGGAGGCATTTAATGTTCGAGCAAAAACGGCTGATTTTCGACAAAAGAGATAACACCCCCCCATTACGTCATGCTTCAGAAATGTGGAAAATGGTCCGTTTTCAAATGTTTTATTTTTGAACGTCAGTTCACATTTGTAGGTGGATCATCAGTGTTAGAGCTAAAATTAGCATGTTTAAAGTGATTTTCATGCTTCCAGGGGCTCGGGAAGTTAATTAAATACCATTTGGAGGCATTTAATGTTCGAGCAAAAACGGCTGATTTTCGACAAAAGAGATAACACCCCCCCATTACGTCATGCTTCAGAAATGTGGAAAATGGTCCGTTTTCAAATGTTTTATTTTTGAACGTCAGTTCACATTTGTAGGTGGATCATCAGTGTTAGAGCTAAAATTAGCATGTTTAAAGTGATTTTCATGCTTCCAGGGGCTCGGGAAGGTAATTAAATACCATTTGGAGGCATTTAATGTTCGAGCAAAAACGGCTGATTTTCGACAAAAGAGATAACACCCCCCCATTACGTCATGCTTCAGAAATGTGGAAAATGGTCCGTTTTCAAATGTTTTATTTTTGAACGTCAGTTCACATTTGTAGGTGGATCATCAGTGTTAGAGCTAAAATTAGCATGTTTAAAGTGATTTTCATGCTTCCAGGTGCCCAAAACACAAGATTTATGGAATGGTTAAAAGTGCATGAAAATGGCCAATTTACTCACTCTGAGTTCTCAAAAAGGGTTTCTTCACCCCGGGAAGTGAAATAAATACCATTTGGAGGCATTTAATGTTCGAGCAAAAACGGCTGATTTTCGACAAAAGAGATAACACCCCCCCATTACGTCATGCTTCAGAAATGTGGCAAATGGTCCGTTTTCAAATGTTTTATTTTTGAACGTCAGTTCACATTTGTAGGTGGATCATCAGTGTTAGAGCTAAAATTAGCATGTTTAAAGTGATTTTCATGCTTCCAGGGGCTCGGGAAGTTAATTAAATACCATTTGGAGGCATTTAATGTTCGAGCAAAAACGGCTGATTTTCGACAAAAGAGATAACACCCCCCCATTACGTCATGCTTCAGAAATGTGGAAAATGGTCCATTTTCAAATGTTTTATTTTTGAAAGTCAGTTCACATTTGTAGGTGGATCATCAGTGTTAGAGCTAAAATTAGCATGTTTAAAGTGATTTTCATGCTTCCAGGGGCTCGGGATGTTAATTAAATACCATTTGGAGGCATTTAATGTTCGAGCAAAAACGGCAGATTTTCGACAAAAGAGATAACACCCCCCCATTACGTCATGCTTCAGAAATGTGGAAAATGGTCCGTTTTTAAATGTTTTATTTTTGAACGTCAGTTCACATTTGTAGGTGGATCATCAGTGTTAGAGCTAAAATTAGCATGTTTAAAGTGATTTTCATGCTTCCAGGGGCCCAAAACACAAGATTTATGGAATGGTTAAAAGTGCATGAAAATGGCCAATTTACTCACTCTGAGTTCTCAAAAAGGGTTTCTTCACCCCGGGAAGTGAAATAAATACCATTTGGAGGCATTTCATGTTCGAGCAAAAACGGCTGATTTTCGACAAAAGAGATAACACCCCCCATTACGTCATGCTTCAGAAATGTGGAAAATGGTCCGTTTTCAAATGTTTTATTTTTGAACGTCAGTTCACATTTGTAGGTGGATCATCAGTGTTAGAGCTAAAATTAGCATGTTTAAAGTGATTTTCATGCTTCCAGGGGCTCGGGAAGTTAATTAAATACCATTTGGAGGCATTTAATGTTCGAGCAAAAACGGCTGATTTTCGACAAAAGAGATAACACCCCCCCATTACGTCATGCTTCAGAAATGTGGAAAATGGTCCGTTTTCAAATGTTTTATTTTTGAACGTCAGTTCACATTTGTAGGGGGATCATCAGTGTTAGAGCTAAAATTAGCATGTTTAAAGTGATTTTCATGCTTCCAGGGGCCCAAAACACAAGATTTATGGAATGGTTAAAAGTGCATGAAAATGGCCAATTTACTCACTCTGAGTTCTCAAAAAGGGTTTCTTCACCCCGGGAAGTTAATTAAATACCATTTGGAGGCATTTAATGTTCGAGCAAAAACGGCTGATTTTCGACAAAAGAGATAACACCCCCCCATTACGTCATGCTTCAGAAATGTGGAAAATGGTCCGTTTTCAAATGTTTTATTTTTGAACGTCAGTTCACATTTGTAGGTGGATCATCAGTGTTAGAGCTAAAATTAGTATGTTTAAAGTGATTTTCATGCTTCCAGGGGCTCGGGAAGTTAATTAAATACCATTTGGAGGCATTTAATGTTCGAGCAAAAACGGCTGATTTTCGACAAAAGAGATAACACCCCCCCATTACGTCATGCTTCAGAAATGTGGAAAATGGTCCGTTTTCAAATGTTTTATTTTTGAACGTCAGTTCACATTTGTAGGTGGATCATCAGTGTTAGAGCTAAAATTAGCATGTTTAAAGTGATTTTCATGCTTCCAGGGGCTCGGGAAGTGAAATAAATACCATTTGGAGGCATTTAATGTTCGAGCAAAAACGGCTGATTTTCGACAAAAGAGATAACACCCCCCCATTACGTCATGCTTCAGAAATGTGGAAAATGGTCCGTTTTCAAATGTTTTATTTTTGAACGTCAGTTCACATTTGTAGGTGGATCATCAGTGTTAGAGCTAAAATTAGCATGTTTAAAGTGATTTTCATGCTTCCAGGGGCCCAAAACACAAGATTAATGGAATGGTTAAAAGTGCATGAAAATGGCCAATTTACTCACTCTGAGTTCTCAAAAAGGGTTTCTTCACCCCGGGAAGTGAATTAAATACCATTTGGAGGCATTTAATGTTCGAGCAAAAACGGCTGATTTTCGACAAAAGAGATAACACCCCCCCATTACGTCATGCTTCAGAAATGTGGAAAATGGTCCGTTTTCAAATGTTTTATTTTTGAACGTCAGTTCACATTTGTAGGTGGATCATCAGTGTTAGAGCTAAAATTAGCATGTTTAAAGTGATTTTCATGCTTCCAGGGGCTCGGGAAGTTAATTAAATACCATTTGGAGGCATTTAATGTTCGAGCAAAAACGGCTGATTTTCGACAAAAGAGATAACACCCCCCCCATTACGTCATGCTTCAGAAATGTGGAAAATGGTCCGTTTTCAAATGTTTTATTTTTGAACGTCAGTTCACATTTGTAGGTGGATCATCAGTGTTAGAGCTAAAATTAGCATGTTTAAAGTGATTTTCATGCTTCCAGGGGCCCAAAACACAAGATTAATGGAATGGTTAAAAGTGCATGAAAATGGCCAATTTACTCACTCTGAGTTCTCAAAAAGGGTTTCTTCACCCCGGGAAGTGAAATAAATACCATTTGGAGGCATTTAATGTTCGAGCAAAAACGGCTGATTTTCGACAAAAGAGATAACACCCCCCCATTACGTCATGCTTCAGAAATGTGGAAAATGGTCCGTTTTCAAATGTTTTATTTTTGAACGTCAGTTCACATTTGTAGGTGGATCATCAGTGTTAGAGCTAAAATTAGCATGTTTAAAGTGATTTTCATGCTTCCAGGGGCTCGGGAAGTTAATTAAATACCATTTGGAGGCATTTAATGTTCGAGCAAAAACGGCTGATTTTCGACAAAAGAGATAACACCCCCCCCATTACGTCATGCTTCAGAAATGTGGAAAATGGTCCGTTTTCAAATGTTTTATTTTTGAACGTCAGTTCACATTTGTAGGTGGATCATCAGTGTTAGAGCTAAAATTAGCATGTTTAAAGTGATTTTCATGCTTCCAGGGGCTCGGGAAGTTAATTAAATACCATTTGGAGGCATTTAATGTTCGAGCAAAAACGGCTGATTTTCGACAAAAGAGATAACACCCCCCCATTACGTCATGCTTCAGAAATGTGGAAAATGGTCCGTTTTCAAATGTTTTATTTTTGAACGTCAGTTCACATTTGTAGGTGGATCATCAGTGTTAGAGCTAAAATTAGCATGTTTAAAGTGATTTTCATGCTTCCAGGGGCCCAAAACACAAGATTTATGGAATGGTTAAAAGTGCATGAAAATGGCCAATTTACTCACTCTGAGTTCTCAAAAAGGGTTTCTTCACCCCGGGAAGTTAATTAAATACCATTTGGAGGCATTTAATGTTCGAGCAAAAACGGCTGATTTTCGACAAAAGAGATAACACCCCCCCATTACGTCATGCTTCAGAAATGTGGAAAATGGTCCGTTTTCAAATGTTTTATTTTTGAACGTCAGTTCACATTTGTAGGTGGATCATCAGTGTTAGAGCTAAAATTAGCATGTTTAAAGTGATTTTCATGCTTCCAGGGGCTCGGGAAGTTAATTAAATACCATTTGGAGGCATTTAATGTTCGAGCAAAAACGGCTGATTTTCGACAAAAGAGATAACACCCCCCCATAACGTCATGCTTCAGAAATGTGGAAAATGGTCCGTTTTCAAATGTTTTATTTTTGAACGTCAGTTCACATTTGTAGGTGGATCATCAGTGTTAGAGCTAAAATTAGCATGTTTAAAGTGATTTTCATGCTTCCAGGGGCCCAAAACACAAGATTAATGGAATGGTTAAAAGTGCATGAAAATGGCCAATTTACTCACTCTGAGTTCTCAAAAAGGGTTTCTTCACCCCGGGAAGTGAAATAAATTCCATTTGGAGGCATTTAATGTTCGAGCAAAAAAGGCTGATTTTCGACAAAAGAGATAACACCCCCCCATTACGTCATGCTTCAGAAATGTGGAAAATGGTCCGTTTTCAAATGTTTTATTTTTGAACGTCAGTTCACATTTGTAGGTGGATCATCAGTGTTAGAGCTAAAATTAGCATGTTTAAAGTGATTTTCATGCTTCCAGGGGCTCGGGAAGTGAAATAAATACCATTTGGAGGCATTTAATGTTCGAGCAAAAACGGCTGATTTTCGACAAAAGAGATAACACCCCCCCATTACGTCATGCTTCAGAAATGTGGAAAATGGTCCGTTTTCAAATGTTTTATTTTTGAACGTCAGTTCACATTTGTAGGTGGATCATCAGTGTTAGAGCTAAAATTAGCATGTTTAAAGTGATTTTCATGCTTCCAGGGGCTCGGGAAGTTAATTAAATACCATTTGGAGGCATTTAATGTTCGAGCAAAAACGGCTGATTTTCGACAAAAGAGATAACACCCCCCCATTACGTCATGCTTCAGAAATGTGGAAAATGGTCCATTTTCAAATGTTTTATTTTTGAAAGTCAGTTCACATTTGTAGGTGGATCATCAGTGTTAGAGCTAAAATTAGCATGTTTAAAGTGATTTTCATGCTTCCAGGGGCTCGGGAAGTTAATTAAATACCATTTGGAGGCATTTAATGTTCGAGCAAAAACGGCTGATTTTCGACAAAAGAGATAACACCCCCCCATTACGTCATGCTTCAGAAATGTGGAAAATGGTCCGTTTTCAAATGTTTTATTTTTGAACGTCAGTTCACATTTGTAGGTGGATCATCAGTGTTAGAGCTAAAAATAGCATGTTTAAAGTGATTTTGATGCTTGCAGGGGCTCGGGAAGTTAATTAAATACCATTTGGAGGCATTTAATGTTCGAGCAAAAACGGCTGATTTTCGACAAAAGAGATAACACCCCCCCATTACGTCATGCTTCAGAAATGTGGAAAATGGTCCGTTTTCAAATGTTTTATTTTTGAACGTCAGTTCACATTTGTAGGTGGATCATCAGTGTTAGAGCTAAAATTAGCATGTTTAAAGTGATTTTCATGCTTCCAGGGGCCCAAAACACAAGATTAATGGAATGGTTAAAAGTGCATGAAAATGGCCAATTTACTCACTCTGAGTTCTCAAAAAGGGTTTCTTCACCCCGGGAAGTGAAATAAATACCATTTGGAGGCATTTAATGTTCAAGCAAAAACGGCTGATTTTCGACAAAAGAGATAACACCCCCCCATTACGTCATGCTTCAGAAATGTGGAAAATGGTCCATTTTCAAATGTTTTATTTTTGAACGTCAGTTCACATTTGTAGGTGGATCATCAGTGTTAGAGCTAAAATTAGCATGTTTAAAGTGATTTTCATGCTTCCAGGGGCTCGGGAAGTTAATTAAATACCATTTGGAGGCATTTAATGTTCGAGCAAAAACGGCAGATTTTCGACAAAAGAGATAACACCCCCCCATTACGTCATGCTTCAGAAATGTGGAAAATGGTCCGTTTTCAAATGTTTTATTTTTGAACGTCAGTTCACATTTGTAGGTGGATCATCAGTGTTAGAGCTAAAATTAGCATGTTTAAAGTGATTTTCATGCTTCCAGGGGCTCGGGAAGTTAATTAAATACCATTTGGAGGCATTTAATGTTCGAGCAAAAACGGCTGATTTTCGACAAAAGAGATAACACCCCCCCATTACGTCATGCTTCAGAAATGTGGAAAATGGTCCGTTTTCAAATGTTTTATTTTTGAACGTCAGTTCACATTTGTAGGTGGATCATCAGTGTTAGAGCTAAAATTAGCATGTTTAAAGTGATTTTCATGCTTCCAGGGGCCCAAAACACAAGATTTATGGAATGGTTAAAAGTGCATGAAAATGGCCAATTTACTCACTCTGAGTTCTCAAAAAGGGTTTCTTCACCCCGGGAAGTTAATTAAATACCATTTGGAGGCATTTAATGTTCGAGCAAAAACGGCTGATTTTCGACAAAAGAGATAACACCCCCCCATTACGTCATGCTTCAGAAATGTGGAAAATGGTCCGTTTTCAAATGTTTTATTTTTGAACGTCAGTTCACATTTGTAGGTGGATCATCAGTGTTAGAGCTAAAATTAGCATGTTTAAAGTGATTTTCATGCTTCCAGGGGCTCGGGAAGTGAAATAAATACCATTTGGATGCATTTAATGTTCGAGCAAAAACGGCTGATTTTCGACAAAAGAGATAACACCCCCCCATTACGTCATGCTTCAGAAATGGGGAAAATGGTCAGTTTTCAAATGTTTTATTTTTGAACGTCAGTTCACATTTGTAGGTGGATCATCAGTGTTAGAGCTAAAATTAGCATGTTTAAAGTGATTTTCATGCTTCCAGGGGCCCAAAACACAAGATTAATGGAATGGTTAAAAGTGCATGAAAATGGCCAATTTACTCACTCTGAGTTCTCAAAAAGGGTTTCTTCACCCCGGGAAGTGAAATAAATACCATTTGGAGGCATTTAATGTTCAAGCAAAAACGGCTGATTTTCGACAAAAGAGATAACACCCCCCCCATTATGTCATGCTTCAGAAATGTGGAAAATGGTCCGTTTTCAAATGTTTTATTTTTGAACGTCAGTTCACATTTGTAGGTGGATCATCAGTGTTAGAGCTAAAATTAGCATGTTTAAAGTGATTTTCATGCTTCCAGGGGCTCGGGAAGTTAATTAAATACCATTTGGAGGCATTTAATGTTCGAGCAAAAACGGCTGATTTTCGACAAAAGAGATAACACCCCCCCATTACGTCATGCTTCAGAAATGTGGAAAATGGTCCGTTTTCAAATGTTTTATTTTTGAACGTCAGTTCACATTTGTAGGTGGATCATCAGTGTTAGAGCTAAAATTAGCATGTTTAAAGTGATTTTCATGCTTCCAGGGGCCCAAAACACAAGATTTATGGAATGGTTAAAAGTGCATGAAAATGGCCAATTTACTCACTCTGAGTTCTCAAAAAGGGTTTCTTCACCCCGGGAAGTTAATTAAATACCATTTGGAGGCATTTAATGTTCGAGCAAAAACGGCTGATTTTCGACAAAAGAGATAACACCCCCCCATTACGTCATGCTTCAGAAATGTGGAAAATGGTCCGTTTTCAAATGTTTTATTTTTGAACGTCAGTTCACATTTGTAGGTGGATCATCAGTGTTAGAGCTAAAATTAGCATGTTTAAAGTGATTTTGATGCTTCCAGGGGCTCGGGAAGTTAATTAAATACCATTTGGAGGCATTTAATGTTCGAGCAAAAACGGCTGATTTTCGACAAAAGAGATAACACCCCCCCCATTACGTCATGCTTCAGAAATGTGGAAAATGGTCAGTTTTCAAATGTTTTATTTTTGAACGTCAGTTCACATTTGTAGGTGGATCATCAGTGTTAGAGCTAAAATTAGCATGTTTAAAGTGATTTTCATGCTTCCAGGGGCCCAAAACACAAGATTTATGGAATGGTTAAAAGTGCATGAAAATGGCCAATTTACTCACTCTGAGTTCTCAAAAAGGGTTTCTTCACCCCGGGAAGTGAAATAAATACCATTTGGAGGCATTTAATGTTCGAGCAAAAACGGCTGATTTTCGACAAAAGAGATAACACCCCCCCATTACGTCATGCTTCAGAAATGTGGAAAATGGTCCGTTTTCAAATGTTTTATTTTTGAACGTCAGTTCACATTTGTAGGTGGATCATCAGTGTTAGAGCTAAAATTAGCATGTTTAAAGTGATTTTCATGCTTCCAGGGGCTCGGGAAGTTAATTAAATACCATTTGGAGGCATTTAATGTTCGAGCAAAAACGGCTGATTTTCAACAAAAGAGATAACACCCCCCCATTACGTCATGCTTCAGAAATGTGGAAAATGGTCCGTTTTCAAATGTTTTATTTTTGAACGTCAGTTCACATTTGTAGGTGGATCATCAGTGTTAGAGCTAAAATTAGCATGTTTAAAGTGATTTTCATGCTTCCAGGGGCCCAAAACACAAGATTTATGGAATGGTTAAAAGTGCATGAAAATGGCCAATTTACTCACTCTGAGTTCTCAAAAAGGGTTTCTTCACCCCGGGAAGTGAAATAAATACCATTTGGAGGCATTTAATGTTCGAGCAAAAACGGCTGATTTTCGACAAAAGAGATAACACCCCCCATTACGTCATGCTTCAGAAATGTGGAAAATGGTCCGTTTTCAAATGTTTTATTTTTGAACGTCAGTTCACATTTGTAGGTGGATCATCAGTGTTAGAGCTAAAATTAGCATGTTTAAAGTGATTTTGATGCTTCCAGGGGCTCGGGAAGTTAATTAAATACCATTTGGAGGCATTTAATGTTCGAGCAAAAACGGCTGATTTTCGACAAAAGAGATAACACCCCCCCATTACGTCATGCTTCAGAAATGTGGAAAATGGTCCGTTTTCAAATGTTTTATTTTTGAACGTCAGTTCACATTTGTAGGTGGATCATCAGTGTTAGAGCTAAAATTAGCATGTTTAAAGTGATTTTCATGCTTCCAGGGGCCCAAAACACAAGATTTATGGAATGGTTAAAAGTGCATGAAAATGGCCAATTTACTCACTCTGAGTTCTCAAAAAGGGTTTCTTCACCCCGGGAAGTGAATTAAATACCATTTGGAGGCATTTAATGTTCGAGCAAAAACGGCTGATTTTCGACAAAAGAGATAACACCCCCCCATTACGTCATGCTTCAGAAATGTGGAAAATGGTCCTTTTTCAAATGTTTTATTTTTGAACGTCAGTTCACATTTGTAGGTGGATCATCAGTTTTAGAGCTAAAATTAGCATGTTTAAAGTGATTTTCATGCTTCCAGGGGCTCGGGAAGTTAATTAAATACCATTTGGAGGCATTTAATGTTCGAGCAAAAACGGCTGATTTTCGACAAAAGAGATAACACCCCCCCATTACGTCATGCTTCAGAAATGTGGAAAATGGTCCGTTTTCAAATGTTTTATTTTTGAACGTCAGTTCACATTTGTAGGTGGATCATCAGTGTTAGAGCTAAAATTAGCATGTTTAAAGTGATTTTCATGCTTCCAGGGGCTCGGGAAGTGAAATAAATACCATTTGGAGGCATTTAATGTTCGAGCAAAAAAGGCTGATTTTCGACAAAAGAGATAACACCCCCCCATTACGTCATGCTTCAGAAATGGGGAAAATGGTCCGTTTTCAAATGTTTTATTTTTGAACGTCAGTTCACATTTGTAGGTGGATCATCAGTGTTAGAGCTAAAATTAGCATGTTTAAAGTGATTTTCATGCTTCCAGGGGCCCAAAACACAAGATTAATGGAATGGTTAAAAGTGCATGAAAATGGCCAATTTACTCACTCTGAGTTCTCAAAAAGGGTTTCTTCACCCCGGGAAGTGAAATAAATACCATTTGGAGGCATTTAATGTTCAAGCAAAAACGGCTAATTTTCGACAAAAGAGATAACACCCCCCCATTACGTCATGCTTCAGAAATGTGGAAAATGGTCCGTTTTCAAATGTTTTATTTTTGAACGTCAGTTCACATTTGTAGGTGGATCATCAGTGTTACAGCTAAAATTAGCATGTTTAAAGTGATTTTCATGCTTCCAGGGGCTCGGGAAGTTAATTAAATACCATTTGGAGGCATTTAATGTTCGAGCAAAAACGGCTGATTTTCGACAAAAGAGATAACACCCCCCCCATTACGTCATGCTTCAGAAATGTGGAAAATGGTCCGTTTTCAAATGTTTTATTTTTGAACGTCAGTTCACATTTGTAGGTGGATCATCAGTGTTAGAGCTAAAATTAGCATGTTTAAAGTGATTTTCATGCTTCCAGGGGCCCAAAACACAAGATTTATGGAATGGTTAAAAGTGCATGAAAATGGCCAATTTACTCACTCTGAGTTCTCAAAAAGGGTTTCTTCACCCCGGGAAGTTAATTAAATACCATTTGGAGGCATTTAATGTTCGAGCAAAAACGGCTGATTTTCGACAAAAGAGATAACACCCCCCCCATTACGTCATGCTTCAGAAATGTGGAAAATGGTCCGTTTTCAAATGTTTTATTTTTGAACGTCAGTTCACATTTGTAGGTGGATCATCAGTGTTAGAGCTAAAATTAGCATGTTTAAAGTGATTTTGATGCTTCCAGGGGCTCGGGAAGTTAATTAAATACCATTTGGAGGCATTTAATGTTCGAGCAAAACGGCTGATTTTCGACAAAAGAGATAACACCCCCCCCATTACATCATGCTTCAGAAATGTGGAAAATGGTCCGTTTTCAAATGTTTTATTTTTGAACGTCAGTTCACATTTGTAGGTGGATCATCAGTGTTAGAGCTAAAATTAGCATGTTTAAAGTGATTTTCATGCTTCCAGGGGCCCAAAACACAAGATTTATGGAATGGTTAAAAGTGCATGAAAATTGCCAATTTACTCACTCTGAGTTCTCAAAAAGGGTTTCTTCACCCCGGGAAGTGAAATAAATACCATTTGGAGGCATTTAATGTTCGAGCAAAAACGGCTGATTTTCGACAAAAGAGATAACACCCCCCCATTACGTCATGCTTCAGAAATGTGGAAAATGGTCCGTTTTCAAATGTTTTATTTTTGAACGTCAGTTCACATTTGTAGGTGGATCATCAGTGTTAGAGCTAAAATTAGCATGTTTAAAGTGATTTTCATGCTTCCAGGGGCTCGGGAAGTTAATTAAATACCATTTGGAGGCATTTAATGTTCGAGCAAAAACGGCTGATTTTCAACAAAAGAGATAACACCCCCCCATTACGTCATGCTTCAGAAATGTGGAAAATGGTCCATTTTCAAATGTTTTATTTTTGAACGTCAGTTCACATTTGTAGGTGGATCATCAGTGTTAGAGCTAAAATTAGCATGTTTAAAGTGATTTTCATGCTTCCAGGGGCTCGGGAAGTTAATTAAATACCATTTGGAGGCATTTAATGTTTGAGCAAAAACGGCTGATTTTCGACAAAAGAGATAACACCCCCCCATTACGTCATGCTTCAGAAATGTGGAAAATGGTCCGTTTTCAAATGTTTTATTTTTGAACGTCAGTTCACATTTGTAGGTGGATCATCAGTGTTAGAGCTAAAATTAGCATGTTTAAAGTGATTTTCATGCTTCCAGGGGCCCAAAACACAAGATTTATGGAATGGTTAAAAGTGCATGAAAATGGCCAATTTACTCACTCTGAGTTCTCAAAAAGGGTTTCTTCACCCCGGGAAGTGAAATAAATACCATTTGGAGGCATTTAATGTTCGAGCAAAAACGGCTGATTTTCGACAAAAGAGATAACACCCCCCATTACGTCATGCTTCAGAAATGTGGAAAATGGTCCGTTTTCAAATGTTTTATTTTTGAACGTCAGTTCACATTTGTAGGTGGATCATCAGTGTTAGAGCTAAAATTAGCATGTTTAAAGTGATTTTCATGCTTCCAGGGGCTCGGGAAGTTAATTAAATACCATTTGGAGGCATTTAATGTTCGAGCAAAAACGGCTGATTTTCGACAAAAGAGATAACACCCCCCCATTACGTCATGCTTCAGAAATGTGGAAAATGGTCCGTTTTCAAATGTTTTATTTTTGAACGTCAGTTCACATTTGTAGGTGGATCATCAGTGTTAGAGCTAAAATTAGCATGTTTAAAGTGATTTCCATGCTTCCAGGGGCCCAAAACACAAGATTTATGGAATGGTTAAAAGTGCATGAAAATGGCCAATTTACTCACTCTGAGTTCTCAAAAAGGGTTTCTTCACCCCGGGAAGTTAATTAAATACCATTTGGAGGCATTTAATGTTCGAGCAAAAACGGCTGATTTTCGACAAAAGAGATAACACCCCCCATTACGTCATGCCTCAGAAATGTGGAAAATGGTCCGTTTTCAAATGTTTTATTTTTGAACGTCAGTTCACATTTGTAGGTGGATCATCAGTGTTAGAGCTAAAATTAGCATGTTTAAAGTGATTTTCATGCTTCCAGTGGCTCGGGAAGTTAATTAAATACCATTTGGAGGCATTTAATGTTCGAGCAAAAACGGCAGATTTTCGACAAAAGAGATAACACCCCCCCATTACGTCATGCTTCAGAAATGTGGAAAATGGTCCGTTTTCAAATGTTTTATTTTTGAACGTCAGTTCACATTTGTAGGTGGATCATCAGTGTTAGAGCTAAAATTAGCATGTTTAAAGTGATTTTCATGCTTCCAGGGGCTCGGGAAGTTAATTAAATACCATTTGGAGGCATTTAATGTTCGAGCAAAAACGGCTGATTTTCGACAAAAGAGATAACACCCCCCCATTACGTCATGCTTCAGAAATGTGGAAAATGGTCCGTTTTCAAATGTTTTATTTTTGAACGTCAGTTCACATTTGTGGGTGGATCATCAGTGTTAGAGCTAAAATTAGCATGTTTAAAGTGATTTTCATGCTTCCAGGGGCTCGGGAAGTTAATTAAATACCATTTGGAGGCATTTAATGTTCGAGCAAAAACGGCTGATTTTCGACAAAAGAGATAACACCCCCCCATTACGTCATGCTTCAGAAATGTGGAAAATGGTCCGTTTTCAAATGTTTTATTTTTGAACGTCAGTTCACATTTGTAGGTGGATCATCAGTGTTAGAGCTAAAATTAGCATGTTTAAAGTGATTTTCATGCTTCCAGGGGCTCGGGAAGTTAATTAAATACCATTTGGAGGCATTTAATGTTCGAGCAAAAACGGCTGATTTTCGACAAAAGAGATAACACCCCCCCATTACGTCATGCTTCAGAAATGTGGAAAATGGTCCTTTTTCAAATGTTTTATTTTTGAACGTCAGTTCACATTTGTAGCTGGATCATCAGTGTTAGAGCTAAAATTAGCATGTTTAAAGTGATTTTCATGCTTCCAGGGGCCCAAAACACAAGATTTATGGAATGGTTAAAAGTGCATGAAAATGGCCAATTTACTCACTCTGAGTTCTCAAAAAGGGTTTCTTCACCCCGGGAACTTAATTAAATACCATTTGGAGGCATTTAATGTTTGAGCAAAAACGGCTGATTTTCGACAAAAGAGATAACACCCCCCCATTACGTCATGCTTCAGAAATGTGGAAAATGGTCTGTTTTCAAATGTTTTATTTTTGAACGTCAGTTCACATTTGTAGGTTGATCATCAGTGTTAGAGCTAAAATTAGCATGTTTAAAGTGATTTTCATGCTTCCAGGGGCTCGGGAAGTTAATTAAATACCATTTGGAGGCATTTAATGTTCGAGCAAAAACGGCTGATTTTCGACAAAAGAGATAACACCCCCCCATTACGTCATGCTTCCGAAATGAGGAAAATGGTCCGTTTTCAAATGTTTTATTTTTGAACGTCAGTTCACATTTGTAGGTGGATCATCAGTGTTAGAGCTAAAATTAGCATGTTTAAAGTGATTTTCATGCTTCCAGGGGCCCAAAACACAAGATTTATGGAATGGTTAAAAGTGCATGAAAATAGCCAATTTACTCACTCTGAGTTCTCAAAAAGGGTTTCTTCACCCCGGGAAGGTAATTAAATACCATTTGGAGGCATTTAATGTTCGAGCAAAAACGGCTGATTTTCGACAAAAGAGATAACACCCCCCCCCCATTACGTCATGCTTCAGAAATGTGGAAAATGGTCCGTTTGCAAATGTTTTATTTTTGAACGTCAGTTCACATTTGTAGGTGGATCATCAGTGTTAGAGCTAAAATTAGCATGTTTAAAGTGATTTTCATGCTTCCAGGGGCTCGGGAAGTTAATTAAATACCATTTGGAGGCATTTAATGTTCGAGCAAAAACGGCTGATTTTCGACAAAAGAGATAACACCCCCCCATTACGTCATGCTTCAGAAATGTGGAAAATGGTCCGTTTTCAAATGTTTTATTTTTGAACGTCAGTTCACATTTGTAGGTGGATCATCAGTGTTAGAGCTAAAATTAGCATGTTTAAAGTGATTTTCATGCTTCCAGGGGCCCAAAACACAAGATTTATGGAATGGTTAAAAGTGCATGAAAATGGCCAATTTACTCACTCTGAGTTCTCAAAAAGGGTTTCTTCACCCCGGGAAGTTAATTAAATACCATTTGGAGGCATTTAATGTTCGAGCAAAAACGGCTGATTTTCGACAAAAGAGATAACACCCCCCCATTACGTCATGCTTCAGAAATGTGGAAAATGGTCCGTTTTCAAATGTTTTATTTTTGAACGTCAGTTCACATTTGTAGGTGGATCATCAGTGTTAGAGCTAAAATTAGCATGTTTAAAGTGATTTTCATGCTTCCAGGGGCTCGGGAAGTTAATTAAATACCATTTGGAGGCATTTAATGTTCGAGCAAAAACGGCTGATTTTCGACAAAAGAGATAACACCCCCCCATTACGTCATGCTTCAGAAATGTGGAAAATGGTCCGTTTTCAAATGTTTTATTTTTGAACGTCAGTTCACATTTGTAGGTGGATCATCAGTGTTAGAGCTAAAATTAGCATGTTTAAAGTGATTTTCATGCTTCCAGGGGCTCGGGAAGTTAATTAAATACCATTTGGAGGCATTTAATGTTCGAGCAAAAACGGCTGATTTTCGACAAAAGAGATAACACCCCCCCATTACGTCATGCTTCAGAAATGTGGAAAATGGTCCGTTTTCAAATGTTTTATTTTTGAACGTCAGTTCACATTTGTAGGTGGATCATCAGTGTTAGAGCTAAAATTAGCATGTTTAAAGTGATTTTCATGCTTCCAGGGGCTCGGGAAGTTAATTAAATACCATTTGGAGGCATTTAATGTTCGAGCAAAAACGGCTGATTTTCGACAAAAGAGATAACACCCCCCATTACGTCATGCTTCAGAAATGTGGAAAATGGTCCTTTTTCAAATGTTTTATTTTTGAACGTCAGTTCACATTTGTAGCTGGATCATCAGTGTTAGAGCTAAAATTAGCATGTTTAAAGTGATTTTCATGCTTCCAGGGGCCCAAAACACAAGATTTATGGAATGGTTAAAAGTGCATGAAAATGGCCAATTTACTCACTCTGAGTTCTCAAAAAGGGTTTCTTCACCCCGGGAACTTAATTAAATACCATTTGGAGGCATTTAATGTTTGAGCAAAAACAGCTGATTTTCGACAAAAGAGATAACACCCCCCCATTACGTCATGCTTCAGAAATGTGGAAAATGGTCTGTTTTCAAATGTTTTATTTTTGAACGTCAGTTCACATTTGTAGGTGGATCATCAGTGTTAGAGCTAAAATTAGCATGTTTAAAGTGATTTTCATGCTTCCAGGGGCTCGGGAAGTTAATTAAATACCATTTGGAGGCATTTAATGTTCGAGCAAAAACGGCTGATTTTCGACAAAAGAGATAACACCCCCCCATTACGTCATGCTTCAGAAATGAGGAAAATGGTCCGTTTTCAAATGTTTTATTTTTGAACGTCAGTTCACATTTGTAGGTGGATCATCAGTGTTAGAGCTAAAATTAGCATGTTTAAAGTGATTTTCATGCTTCCAGGGGCCCAAAACACAAGATTTATGGAATGGTTAAAAGTGCATGAAAATGGCCAATTTACTCACTCTGAGTTCTCAAAAAGGGTTTCTTCACCCCGGGAAGTTAATTAAATACCATTTGGAGACATTTAATGTTCGAGCAAAAACGGCTGATTTTCGACAAAAGAGATAACACCCCCCCATTACGTCATGCTTCAGAAATGTGGAAAATGGTCCGTTTTCAAATGTTTTATTTTTGAACGTCAGTTCACATTTGTAGGTGGATCATCAGTGTTAGAGCTAAAATTAGCATGTTTAAAGTGATTTTCATGCTTCCAGGGGCCCAAAACACAAGATTTATGGAATGGTTAAAAGTGCATGAAAATAGCCAATTTACTCACTCTGAGTTCTCAAAAAGGGTTTCTTCACCCCGGGAAGTTAATTAAATACCATTTGGAGGCATTTAATGTTCGAGCAAAAACGGCTGATTTTCGACAAAAGAGATAACACCCCCCCCCCCATTACGTCATGCTTCAGAAATGTGGAAAATGGTCCGTTTGCAAATGTTTTATTTTTGAACGTCAGTTCACATTTGTAGGTGGATCATCAGTGTTAGAGCTAAAATTAGCATGTTTAAAGTGATTTTCATGCTTCCAGGGGCTCGGGAAGTTAATTAAATACCATTTGGAGGCATTTAATGTTCGAGCAAAAACGGCTGATTTTCGACAAAAGAGATAACACCCCCCCATTACGTCATGCTTCAGAAATGTGGAAAATGGTCCGTTTTCAAATGTTTTATTTTTGAACGTCAGTTCACATTTGTAGGTGGATCATCAGTGTTAGAGCTAAAATTAGCATGTTTGAAGTGATTTTCATGCTTCCAGGGGCTCGGGAAGTTAATTAAATACCATTTGGAGGCATTAAATGTTCGAGCAAAAACGGCTGATTTTCGACAAAAGAGATAACACCCCCCCATTACGTCATGCTTCAGAAATGTGGAAAATGGTCCGTTTTCAAATGTTTTATTTTTGAACGTCAGTTCACATTTGTAGGTGGATCATCAGTGTTAGAGCTAAAATTAGCATGTTTAAAGTGATTTTCATGCTTCCAGGGGCTCGGGAAGTTAATTAAATACCATTTGGAGGCATTTAATGTTCGAGCAAAAACGGCTGATTTTCGACAAAAGAGATAACACCCCCCCATTACGTCATGCTTCAGAAATGTGGAAAAGCGTCCGTTTTCAAATGTTTTATTTTTGAACGTCAGTTCACATTTGTAGGTGGATCATCAGTGTTAGAGCTAAAATTGGCATGTTTAAAGTGATTTTCATGCTTCCAGGGGCTCGGGAAGTTAATTAAATACCATTTGGAGGCATTTAATGTTCGAGCAAAAACGGCTGATTTTCGACAAAAGAGATAACACCCCCCCATTACGTCATGCTTCAGAAATGTGGAAAATGGTCCGTTTTCAAATGTTTTATTTTTGAACGTCAGTTCACATTTGTAGGTGGATCATCAGTGTTAGAGCTAAAATTAGCATGTTTAAAGTGATTTTCATGCTTCCAGGGGCTCGGGAAGTTAATTAAATACCATTTGGAGGCATTTAATGTTCGAGCAAAAACGGCTGATTTTCGACAAAAGAGATAACACCCCCCCATTACGTCATGCTTCAGAAATGTGGAAAATGGTCCGTTTTCAAATGTTTTATTTTTGAACGTCAGTTCACATTTGTAGGTGGATCATCAGTGTTAGAGCTAAAATTAGCATGTTTAAAGTGATTTTCATGCTTCCAGGGGCTCGGGAAGTGAAATAAATACCAATTGGAGGCATTTAATGTTCGAGCAAAAACGGCTGATTTTCGACAAAAGAGATAACACCCCCCCATTACGTCATGCTTCAGAAATGTGGAAAATGGTCCGTTTTCAAATGTTTTATTTTTGAACGTCAGTTCACATTTGTAGGTGGATCATCAGTGCTAGAGCTAAAATTAGCATGTTTAAAGTGATTTTCATGCTTCCAGGGGCTCGGGAAGTTAATTAAATACCATTTGGAGGCATTTAATGTTCGAGCAAAACGGCTGATTTTCGACAAAAGAGATAACACCCCCCCATTACGTCATGCTTCAGAAATGTGGAAAATTGTCCGTTTTCAAATGTTTTATTTTTGAACGTCAGTTCACATTTGTAGGTGGATCATCAGTGTTAGAGCTAAAATTAGCATGTTTAAAGTGATTTTCATGCTTCCAGGGGCCCAAAACACAAGATTTATGGAATGGTTAAAAGTGCATGAAAATGGCCAATTTACTCACTCTGAGTTCTCAAAAAGGGTTTCTTCACCCCAGGAAGTTAATTAAATACCATTTGGAGGCATTTAATGTTCGAGGAAAAACGGCTGATTTTCGACAAAAGAGATAACACCCCCCCATTACGTCATGCTTCAGAAATGTGGAAAATGGTCCGTTTTCAAATGTTTTATTTTTGAACGTCAGTTCACATTTGTAGGTGGATCATCAGTGTTAGAGCTAAAATTAGCATGTTTAAAGTGATTTTCATGCTTCCAGGGGCTCGGGAAGTTAATTAAATACCATTTGGAGGCATTTAATGTTCGAGCAAAAACGGCTGATTTTCGACAAAAGAGATAACACCCCCCCATTACGTCATGCTTCAGAAATGTGGAAAATAGTCCGTTTTCAAATGTTTTATTTTTGAACGTCAGTTCACATTTGTAGGTGGATCATCAGTGTTAGAGCTAAAATTAGCATGTTTAAAGTGATTTTCATGCTTCCAGGGGCTCGGGAAGTGAAATAAATACCATTTGGAGGCATTTAATGTTCGAGCAAAAACGGCTGATTTTCGCCAAAAGAGATAACACCCCCCCATTACGTCATGCTTCAGAAATGTGGAAAATGGTCCGTTTTCAAATGTTTTATTTTTGAACGTCAGTTCACATTTGTAGGTGGATCATCAGTGCTAGAGCTAAAATTAGCATGTTTAAAGTGATTTTCATGCTTCCAGGGGCTCGGGAAGTTAATTAAATACCATTTGGAGGCATTTAATGTTCGAGCAAAACGGCTGATTTTCGACAAAAGAGATAACACCCCCCCATTACGTCATGCTTCAGAAATGTGGAAAATTGTCCGTTTTCAAATGTTTTATTTTTGAACGTCAGTTCACATTTGTAGGTGGATCATCAGTGTTAGAGCTAAAATTAGCATGTTTAAAGTGATTTTCATGCTTCCAGGGGCCCAAAACACAAGATTTATGGAATGGTTAAAAGTGCATGAAAATGGCCAATTTACTCACTCTGAGTTCTCAAAAAGGGTTTCTTCACCCCGGGAAGTTAATTAAATACCATTTGGAGGCATTTAATGTTCGAGCAAAAACGGCTGATTTTCGACAAAAGAGATAACACACCCCCATTACGTCATGCTTCAGAAATGTGGAAAATGGTCCGTTTTCAAATGTTTTATTTTTGAACGTCAGTTCACATTTGTAGGTGGATCATCAGTGTTAGAGCTAAAATTAGCATGTTTAAAGTGATTTTCATGCTTCCAGGGGCCCAAAACACAAGATTTATGGAATGGTTAAAAGTGCATGAAAATGGCCAATTTACTCACTCTGAGTTCTCAAAAAGGGTTTCTTCACCCCGGGAAGTTAATTAAATACCATTTGGAGGCATTTAATGTTCGAGCAAAAACGGCTGATTTTCGACAAAAGAGATAACACCCCCCCATTACGTCATGCTTCAGAAATGTAGAAAATGGTCCGTTTTCAAATGTTTTATTTTTGAACGTCAGTTCACATTTGTAGGTGGATCATCAGTGTTAGAGCTAAAATTAGCATGTTTAAAGTGATTTTCATGCTTCCAGGGGCCCAAAACACAAGATTAATGGAATGGTTAAAAGTGCATGAAAATGGCCAATTTACTCACTCTGAGTTCTCAAAAAGGGTTTCTTCACCCCGGGAAGTGAAATAAATACCATTTGGAGGCATTTAATGTTCGAGCAAAAACGGCTGATTTTCGACAAAAGAGATAACACCCCCCCATTACGTCATGCTTCAGAAATGTGGAAAATGGTCCGTTTTCAAATGTTTTATTTTTGAACGTCAGTTCACATTTGTAGGTGGATCATCAGTGTTAGAGCTAAAATTAGCATGTTTAAAGTGATTTTCATGCTTCCAGGGGCTCGGGAAGTTAATTAAATACCATTTGGAGGCATTTAATGTTCGAGCAAAAACGGCTGATTTTCGACAAAAGAGATAACACCCCCCCATTACGTCATGCTTCAGAAATGTGGAAAATGGTCCGTTTTCAAATGTTTTATTTTTGAACGTCAGTTCACATTTGTAGGTGGATCATCAGTGTTAGAGCTAAAATTAGCATGTTTAAAGTGATTTTCATGCTTCCAGGGGCTCGGGAAGTTAATTAAATACCATTTGGAGGCATTTAATGTTCGAGCAAAAACGGCTGATTTTCGACAAAAGAGATAACACCCCCCCATTACGTCATGCTTCAGAAATGTGGAAAATAGTCCGTTTTCAAATGTTTTATTTTTGAACGTCAGTTCACATTTGTAGGTGGATCATCAGTGTTAGAGCTAAAATTAGCATGTTTAAAGTGATTTTCATGCTTCCAGGGGCTCGGGAAGTGAAATAAATACCATTTGGAGGCATTTAATGTTCGAGCAAAAACGGCTGATTTTCGACAAAAGAGATAACACCCCCCCATTACGTCATGCTTCAGAAATGTGGAAAATGGTCCGTTTTCAAATGTTTTATTTTTGAACGTCAGTTCACATTTGTAGGTGGATCATCAGTGCTAGAGCTAAAATTAGCATGTTTAAAGTGATTTTCATGCTTCCAGGGGCTCGGGAAGTTAATTAAATACCATTTGGAGGCATTTAATGTTCGAGCAAAACGGCTGATTTTCGACAAAAGAGATAACACCCCCCCATTACGTCATGCTTCAGAAATGTGGAAAATTGTCCGTTTTCAAATGTTTTATTTTTGAACGTCAGTTCACATTTGTAGGTGGATCATCAGTGTTAGAGCTAAAATTAGCATGTTTAAAGTGATTTTCATGCTTCCAGGGGCCCAAAACACAAGATTTATGGAATGGTTAAAAGTGCATGAAAATGGCCAATTTACTCACTCTGAGTTCTCAAAAAGGGTTTCTTCACCCCGGGAAGTTAATTAAATACCATTTGGAGGCATTTAATGTTCGAGCAAAAACGGCTGATTTTCGACAAAAGAGATAACACACCCCCATTACGTCATGCTTCAGAAATGTGGAAAATGGTCCGTTTTCAAATGTTTTATTTTTGAACGTCAGTTCACATTTGTAGGTGGATCATCAGTGTTAGAGCTAAAATTAGCATGTTTAAAGTGATTTTCATGCTTCCAGGGGCCCAAAACACAAGATTTATGGAATGGTTAAAAGTGCATGAAAATGGCCAATTTACTCACTCTGAGTTCTCAAAAAGGGTTTCTTCACCCCGGGAAGTTAATTAAATACCATTTGGAGGCATTTAATGTTCGAGCAAAAACGGCTGATTTTCGACAAAAGAGATAACACCCCCCCATTACGTCATGCTTCAGAAATGTAGAAAATGGTCCGTTTTCAAATGTTTTATTTTTGAACGTCAGTTCACATTTGTAGGTGGATCATCAGTGTTAGAGCTAAAATTAGCATGTTTAAAGTGATTTTCATGCTTCCAGGGGCCCAAAACACAAGATTAATGGAATGGTTAAAAGTGCATGAAAATGGCCAATTTACTCACTCTGAGTTCTCAAAAAGGGTTTCTTCACCCCGGGAAGTGAAATAAATACCATTTGGAGGCATTTAATGTTCGAGCAAAAACGGCTGATTTTCGACAAAAGAGATAACACCCCCCCATTACGTCATGCTTCAGAAATGTGGAAAATGGTCCGTTTTCAAATGTTTTATTTTTGAACGTCAGTTCACATTTGTAGGTGGATCATCAGTGTTAGAGCTAAAATTAGCATGTTTAAAGTGATTTTCATGCTTCCAGGGGCTCGGGAAGTTAATTAAATACCATTTGGAGGCATTTAATGTTCGAGCAAAAACGGCTGATTTTCGACAAAAGAGATAACACCCCCCCATTACGTCATGCTTCAGAAATGTGGAAAATGGTCCGTTTTCAAATGTTTTATTTTTGAACGTCAGTTCACATTTGTAGGTGGATCATCAGTGTTAGAGCTAAAATTAGCATGTTTAAAGTGATTTTCATGCTTCCAGGGGCTCGGGAAGTTAATTAAATACCATTTGGAGGCATTTAATGTTCGAGCAAAAACGGCTGATTTTCGACAAAAGAGATAACACCCCCCCATTACGTCATGCTTCAGAAATGTGAAAAATGGTCCATTTTCAAATGTTTTATTTTTGAACGTCAGTTCACATTTGTAGGTGGATCATCAGTGTTAGAGCTAAAATTAGCATGTTTAAAGTGATTTTCATGCTTCCAGGGGCCCAAAACACAAGATTTATGGAATGGTTAAAAGTGCATGAAAATGGCCAATTTACTCACTCTGAGTTCTCAAAAAGGGTTTCTTCACCCCGGGAAGTTAATTAAATACCATTTGGAGGCATTTAATGTTCGAGCAAAAACGGCAGATTTTCGACAAAAGAGATAACACCCCCCCATTACATCATGCTTCAGAAATGTGGAAAATGGTCCGTTTTCAAATGTTTTATTTTTGAACGTCAGTTCACATTTGTAGGTGGATCATCAGTGTTAGAGCTAAAATTAGCATGTTTAAAGTGATTTTCATGCTTCCAGGGGCTCGGGAAGTTAATTAAATACCATTTGGAGGCATTTAATGTTCGAGCAAAAACGGCTGATTTTCGACAAAAGAGATAACACCCCCCCATTACGTCATGCTTCAGAAATGTGGAAAATGGTCCGTTTTCAAATGTTTTATTTTTGAACGTCAGTTCACATTTCTAGGTGGATCATCAGTGTTAGAGCTAAAATTAGCATGTTTAAAGTGATTTTCATGCTTCCAGGGGCTCGGGAAGTTAATTAAATACCATTTGGAGGCATTTAATGTTCGAGCAAAAACGGCTGATTTTCGACAAAAGAGATAACACCCCCCCATTACGTCATGCTTCAGAAATGTGGAAAATGGTCCGTTTTCAAATGTTTTATTTTTGAACGTCAGTTCACATTTGTAGGTGGATCATCAGTGTTAGAGCTAAAATTAGCATGTTTAAAGTGATTTTCATGCTTCCAGGGGCCCAAAACACAAGATTTATGGAATGGTTAAAAGTGCATGAAAATGGCCAATTTACTCACTCTGAGTTCTCAAAAAGGGTTTCTTCACCCCGGGAAGTTAATTAAATACCATTTGGAGGCATTTAATGTTCGAGCAAAAACGGCTGATTTTCGACAAAAGAGATAACACCCCCCCATTACGTCATGCTTCAGAAATGTGGAAAATGGTCCGTTTTCAAATGTTTTATTTTTGAACGTCAGTTCACATTTGTAGGTGGATCATCAGTGTTAGAGCTAAAATTAGCATGTTTAAAGTGATTTTCATGCTTCCAGGGGCTCGAGAAGTTAATTAAATACCATTTGGAGGCATTTAATGTTCGAGCAAAAACGGCTGATTTTCGACAAAAGAGATAACACCCCCCCATTACGTCATGCTTCAGAAATGTGGAAAATGGTCCGTTTTCAAATGTTTTATTTTTGAATGTCAGTTCACATTTGTAGGTGGATCATCAGTGTTAGAGCTAAAATTAGCATGTTTAAAGTGATTTTCATGCTTCCAGGGGCCCAAAACACAAGATTTATGGAATGGTTAAAAGTGCATGAAAATGGCCAATTTACTCACTCTGAGTTCTCAAAAAGGGTTTCTTCACCCCGGGAAGTGAAATAAATACCATTTGGAGGCATTTAATGTTCGAGCAAAAACGGCTGATTTTCGACAAAAGAGATAACACCCCCCCATTACGTCATGCTTCAGAAATGTGGAAAATGGTCCGTTTTCAAATGTTTTATTTTTGAACGTCAGTTCACATTTGTAGGTGGATCATCAGTGTTAGAGCTAAAATTAGCATGTTTAAAGTGATTTTCATGCTTCCAGGGGCTCGGGAAGTTAATTAAATACCATTTGGAGGCATTTAATGTTCGAGCAAAAACGGCTGATTTTCGACAAAAGAGATAACACCCCCCCATTACGTCATGCTTCAGAAATGTGGAAAATGGTCAGTTTTCAAATGTTTTATTTTTGAACGTCAGTTCACATTTGTAGGTGGATCATCAGTGTTAGAGCTAAAATTAGCATGTTTAAAGTGATTTTCATGCTTCCAGGGGCTCGGGAAGTTAATTAAATACCATTTGGAGGCATTTAATGTTCGAGCAAAAACGGCTGATTTTCGACAAAAGAGATAACACCCCCCCATTACGTCATGCTTCAGAAATGTGGAAAATGGTCCGTTTTCAAATGTTTTATTTTTGAACGTCAGTTCACATTTGTAGGTGGATCATCAGTGTTAGAGCTAAAATTAGCATGTTTAAAGTGATTTTCATGCTTCCAGGGGCTCGGGAAGTTAATTAAATACCATTTGGAGGCATTTAATGTTCGAGCAAAAACGGCTGATTTTCGACAAAAGAGATAACACCCCCCCATTACGTCATGCTTCAGAAATGTGGAAAATGGTCCGTTTTCAAATGTTTTATTTTTGAACGTCAGTTCACATTTGTAGGTGGATCATCAGTGTTAGAGCTAAAATTAGCATGTTTAAAGTGATTTTCATGCTTCCAGGGGCTCGGGAAGTTAATTAAATACCATTTGGAGGCATTTAATGTTCGAGCAAAAACGGCTGATTTTCGACAAAAGAGATAACACCCCCCCATTACGTCATGCTTCAGAAATGTGGAAAATGGTCCGTTTTCAAATGTTTTATTTTTGAACGTCAGTTCACATTTGTAGGTGGATCATCAGTGTTAGAGCTAAAATTAGCATGTTTAAAGTGATTTTCATGCTTCCAGGGGCTCGGGAAGTTAATTAAATACCATTTGGAGGCATTTAATGTTCGAGCAAAAACGGCTGATTTTCGACAAAAGAGATAACACCCCCCCATTACGTCATGCTTCAGAAATGTGGAAAATGGTCCGTTTTCAAATGTTTTATTTTTGAACGTCAGTTCACATTTGTAGGTGGATCATCAGTGTTAGAGCTAAAATTAGCATGTTTAAAGTGATTTTCATGCTTCCAGGGGCTCGGGAAGTTAATTAAATACCATTTGGAGGCATTTAATGTTCGAGCAAAAACGGCTGATTTTCGACAAAAGAGATAACACCCCCCCATTACGTCATGCTTCAGAAATGTGGAAAATGGTCCGTTTTCAAATGTTTTATTTTTGAACGTCAGTTCACATTTGTAGGTGGATCATCAGTGTTAGAGCTAAAATTAGCATGTTTAAAGTGATTTTCATGCTTCCAAGGGCCCAAAACACAAGATTTATGGAATGGTTAAAAGTGCATGAAAATGGCCAATTTACTCACTCTGAGTTCTCAAAAAGGGTTTCTTCACCCCGGGAAGTTAATTAAATACCATTTGGAGGCATTTAATGTTCGAGCAAAAACGGCTGATTTTCGACAAAAGAGATAACACCCCCCCGTCATGCTTCAGAAATGTGTAAAATGGTCCGTTTTCAAATGTTTTATTTTTGAACGTCAGTTCACATTTGTAGGTGGATCATCAGTGTTAGAGCTAAAATTAGCATGTTTAAAGTGATTTTCATGCTTCCAGGGGCTCGGGAAGTTAATTAAATACCATTTGGAGGCATTTAATGTTCGAGCAAAAACGGCTGATTTTCGACAAAAGAGATAACACCCCCCCATTACGTCATGCTTCAGAAATGTGGAAAATGGTCCGTTTTCAAATGTTTTATTTTTGAACGTCAGTTCACATTTGTAGGTGGATCATCAGAGTTAGAGCTAAAATTAGCATGTTTAAAGTGATTTTCATGCTTCCAGGGGCTCGGGAAGTGAAATAAATACCATTTGGAGGCATTTAATGTTCGTGCAAAAACGGCTGATTTTCGACAAAAGAGATAACACCCCCCCATTACGTCATGCTTCAGAAATGTGGAAAATGGTCCGTTTTCAAATGTTTTATTTTTGAACATCAGTTCACATTTGTAGGTGGATCATCAGTGCTAGAGCTAAAATTAGCATGTTTAAAGTGATTTTCATGCTTCCAGGGGCTCGGGAAGTTAATTAAATACCATTTGGAGGCATTTAATGTTCGAGCAAAAACGGCTGATTTTCGACAAAAGAGATAACACCCCCCCATTACGTCATGCTTCAGAAATGTGGAAAATGGTCCGTTTTCAAATGTTTTATTTTTGAACGTCAGTTCACATTTGTAGGTGGATCATCAGTGTTAGAGCTAAAATTAGCATGTTTAAAGTGATTTTCATGCTTCCAGGGGCCCAAAACACAAGATTTATGGAATGGTTAAAAGTGCATGAAAATGGCCAATTTACTCACTCTGAGTTCACAAAAAGGGTTTCTTCACCCCGGGAAGTTAATTAAATACCATTTGGAGGCATTTAATGTTCGAGCAAAAACGGCTGATTTTCGACAAAAGAGATAACACCCCCCCATTACGTCATGCTTCAGAAATGTGGAAAATGGTCCGTTTTCAAATGTTTTATTTTTGAACGTCAGTTCACATTTGTAGGTGGATCATCAGTGTTAGAGCTAAAATTAGCATGTTTAAAGTGATTTTCATGCTTCCAGGGGCTCGGGAAGTTAATTAAATACCATTTGGAGGCATTTAATGTTCGAGCAAAAACGGCTGATTTTCGACAAAAGAGATAACACCCCCCCATTACGTCATGCTTCAGAAATGTGGAAAATGGTCCGTTTTCAAATGTTTTATTTTTGAACGTCAGTTCACATTTGTAGGTGGATCATCAGTGTTAGAGCTAAAATTAGCATGTTTAAAGTGATTTTCATGCTTCCAGGGGCTCCGGAAGTGAAATAAATACCATTTGGAGGCATTTAATGTTCGAGCAAAAACGGCTGATTTTCGACAAAAGAGATAACACCCCCCCATTACGTCATGCTTCAGAAATGTGGAAAATGGTCCGTTTTCAAATGTTTTATTTTTGAACGTCAGTTCACATTTGTAGGTGGATCATCAGTGTTAGAGCTAAAATTAGCATGTTTAAAGTGATTTTCATGCTTCCAGGGGCCCAAAACACAAGATTTATGGAATGGTTAAAAGTGCATGAAAATGGCCAATTTACTCACTCTGAGTTCTCAAAAAGGGTTTCTTCACCCCGGGAAGTGAAATAAATACCATTTGGAGGCATTTAATGTTCGAGCAAAAACGGCTGATTTTCGACAATAGAGATAACACCCCCCCCATTACGTCATGCTTCAGAAATGTGGAAAATGGTCCGTTTTCAAATGTTTTATTTTTGAACGTCAGTTCACATTTGTAGGTGGATCATCAGTGTTAGAGCTAAAATTAGCATGTTTAAAGTGATTTTCATGCTTCCAGGGGCTCGGGAAGTTAATTAAATACCATTTGGAGGCATTTAATGTTCGAGCAAAAACGGCTGATTTTCGACAAAAGAGATAACACCCCCCCATTACGTCATGCTTCAGAAATGTGGAAAATGGTCCGTTTTCAAATGTTTTATTTTTGAACGTCAGTTCACATTTGTAGGTGGATCATCAGTGTTAGAGCTAAAATTAGCATGTTTAAAGTGATTTTCATGCTTCCAGGGGCTCGGGAAGTTAATTAAATACCATTTGGAGGCATTTAATGTTCGAGCAAAAACGGCTGATTTTCGACAAAAGAGATAACACCCCCCCATTACGTCATGCTTCAGAAATGTGGAAAATGGTCCGTTTTCAAATGTTTTATTTTTGAACGTCAGTTCACATTTGTAGGTGGATCATCAGTGTTAGAGCTAAAATTAGCATGTTTAAAGTGATTTTCATGCTTCCAGGGGCTCGGGAAGTTAATTAAATACCATTTGGAGGCATTTAATGTTCGAGCAAAAACGGCTGATTTTCGACAAAAGAGATAACACCCCCCCCGTTACGTCATGCTTCAGAAATGTGGAAAATGGTCCGTTTTCAAATGTTTTATTTTTGAACGTCAGTTCACATTTGTAGGTGGATCATCAGTGTTAGAGCTAAAATTAGCATGTTTAAAGTGATTTTCATGCTTCCAGGGGCCCAAAACACAAGATTAATGGAATGGTTAAAAGTGCATGAAAATGGCCAATTTACTCACTCTGAGTTCTCAAAAAGGGTTTCTTCACCCCGGGAAGTGAAATAAATACCATTTGGAGGCATTTAATGTTCGAGCAAAAACGGCTGATTTTCGACAAAAGAGATAACACCCCCCATTACGTCATGCTTCAGAAATGTGGAAAATGGTCCGTTTGCAAATGTTTTATTTTTGAACGTCAGTTCACATTTGTAGGTGGATCATCAGTGTTAGAGCTAAAATTAGCATGTTTAAAGTGATTTTCATGCTTCCAGGGGCTCGGGAAGTTAATTAAATACCATTTGGAGGCATTTAATGTACGAGCAAAAACGGCTGATTTTCGACAAAAGAGATAACACCCCCCCATTACGTCATGCTTCAGAAATGTGGAAAATGGTCCGTTTTCAAATGTTTTATTTTTGAACGTCAGTTCACATTTGTAGGTGGATCATCAGTGTTAGAGCTAAAATTAGCATGTTTAAAGTGATTTTCATGCTTCCAGGGGCTCGGGAAGTTAATTAAATACCATTTGGAGGCATTTAATGTTCGAGCAAAAACGGCTGATTTTCGACAAAAGAGATAACACCCCCCCATTACGTCATGCTTCAGAAATGTGGAAAATGGTCCGTTTTCAAATGTTTTATTTTTGAACGTCAGTTCACATTTGTAGGTGGATCATCAGTGTTAGAGCTAAAATTAGCATGTTTAAAGTGATTTTCATGCTTCCAGGGGCCCAAAACACAAGATTTATGGAATGGTTAAAAGTGCATGAAAATGGCCAATTTACTCACTCTGAGTTCTCAAAAAGGGTTTCTTCACCCCGGGAAGTTAATTAAATACCATTTGGAGGCATTTAATGTTCGAGCAAAAACGGCTGATTTTCGACAAAAGAGATAACACCCCCCCATTACGTCATGCTTCAGAAATGTGGAAAATGGTCCGTTTTCAAATGTTTTATTTTTGAACGTCAGTTCACATTTGTAGGTGGATCATCAGTGTTAGAGCTAAAATTAGCATGTTTAAAGTGATTTTCATGCTTCCAGGGGCTCGGGAAGTTAATTAAATACCATTTGGAGGCATTTAATGTTCGAGCAAAAACGGCTGATTTTCGACAAAAGAGATAACACCCCCCCATTACGTCATGCTTCAGAAATGTGGAAAATGGTCAGTTTTCAAATGTTTTATTTTTGAACGTCAGTTCACATTTGTAGGTGGATCATCAGTGTTAGAGCTAAAATTAGCATGTTTAAAGTGATTTTCATGCTTCCAGGGGCCCAAAACACAAGATTAATGGAATGGTTAAAAGTGCATGAAAATGGCCAATTTACTCACTCTGAGTTCTCAAAAAGGGTTTCTTCACCCCGGGAAGTGAAATAAATACCATTTGGAGGCATTTAATGTTCGAGCAAAAACGGCTGATTTTCGACAAAAGAGATAACACCCCCCATTACGTCATGCTTCAGAAATGTGGAAAATGGTCCGTTTGCAAATGTTTTATTTTTGAACGTCAGTTCACATTTGTAGGTGGATCATCAGTGTTAGAGCTAAAATTAGCATGTTTAAAGTGATTTTCATGCTTCCAGGGGCCCAAAACACAAGATTTATGGAGTGGTTAAAAGTGCATGAAAATGGCCAATTTACTCACTCTGAGTTCTCAAAAAGGGTTTCTTCACCCCGGGAAGTTAAATAAATACCATTTGGAGGCATTTAATGTTCGAGCAAAAACGGCTGATTTTCGACAAAAGAGATAACACCCCCCCATTACGTCATGCTTCAGAAATGTGGAAAATGGTCCGTTTTCAAATGTTTTATTTTTGAACGTCAGTTCACATTTGTAGGTGGATCATCAGTGTTAGAGCTAAAATTAGCATGTTTAAAGTGATTTTCATGCTTCCAGGGGCCCAAAACACAAGATTAATGGAATGGTTAAAAGTGCATGAAAATGGCCAATTTACTCACTCTGAGTTCTCAAAAAGGGTTTCTTCACCCCGGGAAGTGAAATAAATACCATTTGGAGGCATTTAATGTTCGAGCAAAAACGGCTGATTTTCGACAAAAGAGATAACACCCCCCATTACGTCATGCTTCAGAAATGTGGAAAATGGTCCGTTTGCAAATGTTTTATTTTTGAACGTCAGTTCACATTTGTAGGTGGATCATCAGTGTTAGAGCTAAAATTAGCATGTTTAAAGTGATTTTCATGCTTCCAGGGGCTCGGGAAGTTAATTAAATACCATTTGGAGGCATTTAATGTACGAGCAAAAACGGCTGATTTTCGACAAAAGAGATAACACCCCCCCATTACGTCATGCTTCAGAAATGTGGAAAATGGTCCGTTTTCAAATGTTTTATTTTTGAACGTCAGTTCACATTTGTAGGTGGATCATCAGTGTTAGAGCTAAAATTAGCATGTTTAAAGTGATTTTCATGCTTCCAGGGGCTCGGGAAGTTAATTAAATACCATTTGGAGGCATTTAATGTTCGAGCAAAAACGGCTGATTTTCGACAAAAGAGATAACACCCCCCCATTACGTCATGCTTCAGAAATGTGGAAAATGGTCCGTTTTCAAATGTTTTATTTTTGAACGTCAGTTCACATTTGTAGGTGGATCATCAGTGTTAGAGCTAAAATTAGCATGTTTAAAGTGATTTTCATGCTTCCAGGGGCTCGGGAAGTTAATTAAATACCATTTGGAGGCATTTAATGTTCGAGCAAAAACGGCTGATTTTCGACAAAAGAGATAACACCCCCCATTACGTCATGCTTCAGAAATGTGGAAAATGGTCCGTTTTCAAATGTTTTATTTTTGAACGTCAGTTCACATTTGTAGGTGGATCATCAGTGTTAGAGCTAAAATTAGCATGTTTAAAGTGATTTTCATGCTTCCAGGGGCTCGGGAAGTTAATTAAATACCATTTGGAGGCATTTAATGTTCGAGCAAAAACGGCTGATTTTCGACAAAAGAGATAACACCCCCCCATTACGTCATGCTTCAGAAATGTGGAAAATGGTCCGTTTTCAAATGTTTTATTTTTGAACGTCAGTTCACATTTGTAGGTGGATCATCAGTGTTAGAGCTAAAATTAGCATGTTTAAAGTGATTTTCATGCTTCCAGGGGCCCAAAACACAAGATTTATGGAATGGTTAAAAGTGCATGAAAATGGCCAATTTACTCACTCTGAGTTCTCAAAAAGGGTTTCTTCACCCCGGGAAGTTAATTAAATACCATTTGGAGGCATTTAATGTTCGAGCAAAAACGGCTGATTTTCGACAAAAGAGATAACACCCCCCCATTACGTCATGCTTCAGAAATGTGGAAAATGGTCCGTTTTCAAATGTTTTATTTTTGAACGTCAGTTCACATTTGTAGGTGGATCATCAGTGTTAGAGCTAAAATTAGCATGTTTAAAGGGATTTTCATGCTTCCAGGGGCTCGGGAAGTTAATTAAATACCATTTGGAGGCATTTAATGTTCGAGCAAAAACGGCTGATTTTCGACAAAAGAGATAACACCCCCCCATTACGTCATGCTTCAGAAATGTGGAAAATGGTCCGTTTTCAAATGTTTTATTTTTGAACGTCAGTTCACATTTGTAGGTGGATCATCAGTGTTAGAGCTAAAATTAGCATGTTTAAAGTGATTTTCA
The DNA here is from genome assembly GCF_964263255.1 of Lissotriton vulgaris. Lineage (NCBI taxonomy): Eukaryota > Metazoa > Chordata > Amphibia > Caudata > Salamandridae > Lissotriton > Lissotriton vulgaris. The sequence continues at coordinate 126,072 of NW_028251000.1, forward strand.
TGCTTCCAGGGGCCCAAAACACAAGATTTATGGAATGGTTAAAAGTGCATGAAAATGGCCAATTTACTCACTCTGAGTTCTCAAAAAGGGTTTCTTCACCCCGGGAAGTTAATTAAATACCATTTGGAGGCATTTAATGTTCGAGCAAAAACGGCTGATTTTCGACAAAAGAGATAACACCCCCCCATTACGTCATGCTTCAGAAATGTGGAAAATGGTCCGTTTTCAAATGTTTTATTTTTGAACGTCAGTTCACATTTGTAGGTGGATCATCAGTGTTAGAGCTAAAATTAGCATGTTTAAAGTGATTTTCATGCTTCCAGGGGCCCAAAACACAAGATTTATGGAATGGTTAAAAGTGCATGAAAATGGCCAATTTACTCACTCTGAGTTCTCAAAAAGGGTTTCTTCACCCCGGGAAGTGAAATAAATACCATTTGGAGGCATTTAATGTTCGAGCAAAAACGGCTGATTTTCGACAAAAGAGATAACACCCCCCCATTACGTCATGCTTCAGAAATGTGGAAAATGGTCCGTTTTCAAATGTTTTATTTTTGAACGTCAGTTCACATTTGTAGGTGGATCATCAGTGTTAGAGCTAAAATTAGCATGTTTAAAGTGATTTTCATGCTTCCAGGGGCTCGGGAAGTTAATTAAATACCATTTGGAGGCATTTAATGTTCGAGCAAAAACGGCTGATTTTCGACAAAAGAGATAACACCCCCCCATTACGTCATGCTTCAGAAATGTGGAAAATGGTCAGTTTTCAAATGTTTTATTTTTGAACGTCAGTTCACATTTGTAGGTGGATCATCAGTGTTAGAGCTAAAATTAGCATGTTTAAAGTGATTTTCATGCTTCCAGGGGCTCGGGAAGTTAATTAAATACCATTTGGAGGCATTTAATGTTCGAGCAAAAACGGCTGATTTTCGACAAAAGAGATAACACCCCCCCATTACGTCATGCTTCAGAAATGTGGAAAATGGTCCGTTTTCAAATGTTTTATTTTTGAACGTCAGTTCACATTTGTAGGTGGATCATCAGTGTTAGAGCTAAAATTAGCATGTTTAAAGTGATTTTCATGCTTCCAGGGGCTCGGGAAGTTAATTAAATACCATTTGGAGGCATTTAATGTTCGAGCAAAAACGGCTGATTTTCGACAAAAGAGATAACACCCCCCCATTACGTCATGCTTCAGAAATGTGGAAAATGGTCCGTTTTCAAATGTTTTATTTTTGAACGTCAGTTCACATTTGTAGGTGGATCATCAGTGTTAGAGCTAAAATTAGCATGTTTAAAGTGATTTTCATGCTTCCAGGGGCTCGGGAAGTTAATTAAATACCATTTGGAGGCATTTAATGTTCGAGCAAAAACGGCTGATTTTCGACAAAAGAGATAACACCCCCCCATTACGTCATGCTTCAGAAATGTGGAAAATGGTCCGTTTTCAAATGTTTTATTTTTGAACGTCAGTTCACATTTGTAGGTGGATCATCAGTGTTAGAGCTAAAATTAGCATGTTTAAAGTGATTTTCATGCTTCCAGGGGCTCGGGAAGTTAATTAAATACCATTTGGAGGCATTTAATGTTCGAGCAAAAACGGCTGATTTTCGACAAAAGAGATAACACCCCCCCATTACGTCATGCTTCAGAAATGTGGAAAATGGTCCGTTTTCAAATGTTTTATTTTTGAACGTCAGTTCACATTTGTAGGTGGATCATCAGTGTTAGAGCTAAAATTAGCATGTTTAAAGTGATTTTCATGCTTCCAGGGGCTCGGGAAGTTAATTAAATACCATTTGGAGGCATTTAATGTTCGAGCAAAAACGGCTGATTTTCGACAAAAGAGATAACACCCCCCCATTACGTCATGCTTCAGAAATGTGGAAAATGGTCCGTTTTCAAATGTTTTATTTTTGAACGTCAGTTCACATTTGTAGGTGGATCATCAGTGTTAGAGCTAAAATTAGCATGTTTAAAGTGATTTTCATGCTTCCAAGGGCCCAAAACACAAGATTTATGGAATGGTTAAAAGTGCATGAAAATGGCCAATTTACTCACTCTGAGTTCTCAAAAAGGGTTTCTTCACCCCGGGAAGTTAATTAAATACCATTTGGAGGCATTTAATGTTCGAGCAAAAACGGCTGATTTTCGACAAAAGAGATAACACCCCCCCGTCATGCTTCAGAAATGTGTAAAATGGTCCGTTTTCAAATGTTTTATTTTTGAACGTCAGTTCACATTTGTAGGTGGATCATCAGTGTTAGAGCTAAAATTAGCATGTTTAAAGTGATTTTCATGCTTCCAGGGGCTCGGGAAGTTAATTAAATACCATTTGGAGGCATTTAATGTTCGAGCAAAAACGGCTGATTTTCGACAAAAGAGATAACACCCCCCCATTACGTCATGCTTCAGAAATGTGGAAAATGGTCCGTTTTCAAATGTTTTATTTTTGAACGTCAGTTCACATTTGTAGGTGGATCATCAGAGTTAGAGCTAAAATTAGCATGTTTAAAGTGATTTTCATGCTTCCAGGGGCTCGGGAAGTGAAATAAATACCATTTGGAGGCATTTAATGTTCGTGCAAAAACGGCTGATTTTCGACAAAAGAGATAACACCCCCCCATTACGTCATGCTTCAGAAATGTGGAAAATGGTCCGTTTTCAAATGTTTTATTTTTGAACATCAGTTCACATTTGTAGGTGGATCATCAGTGCTAGAGCTAAAATTAGCATGTTTAAAGTGATTTTCATGCTTCCAGGGGCTCGGGAAGTTAATTAAATACCATTTGGAGGCATTTAATGTTCGAGCAAAAACGGCTGATTTTCGACAAAAGAGATAACACCCCCCCATTACGTCATGCTTCAGAAATGTGGAAAATGGTCCGTTTTCAAATGTTTTATTTTTGAACGTCAGTTCACATTTGTAGGTGGATCATCAGTGTTAGAGCTAAAATTAGCATGTTTAAAGTGATTTTCATGCTTCCAGGGGCCCAAAACACAAGATTTATGGAATGGTTAAAAGTGCATGAAAATGGCCAATTTACTCACTCTGAGTTCACAAAAAGGGTTTCTTCACCCCGGGAAGTTAATTAAATACCATTTGGAGGCATTTAATGTTCGAGCAAAAACGGCTGATTTTCGACAAAAGAGATAACACCCCCCCATTACGTCATGCTTCAGAAATGTGGAAAATGGTCCGTTTTCAAATGTTTTATTTTTGAACGTCAGTTCACATTTGTAGGTGGATCATCAGTGTTAGAGCTAAAATTAGCATGTTTAAAGTGATTTTCATGCTTCCAGGGGCTCGGGAAGTTAATTAAATACCATTTGGAGGCATTTAATGTTCGAGCAAAAACGGCTGATTTTCGACAAAAGAGATAACACCCCCCCATTACGTCATGCTTCAGAAATGTGGAAAATGGTCCGTTTTCAAATGTTTTATTTTTGAACGTCAGTTCACATTTGTAGGTGGATCATCAGTGTTAGAGCTAAAATTAGCATGTTTAAAGTGATTTTCATGCTTCCAGGGGCTCCGGAAGTGAAATAAATACCATTTGGAGGCATTTAATGTTCGAGCAAAAACGGCTGATTTTCGACAAAAGAGATAACACCCCCCCATTACGTCATGCTTCAGAAATGTGGAAAATGGTCCGTTTTCAAATGTTTTATTTTTGAACGTCAGTTCACATTTGTAGGTGGATCATCAGTGTTAGAGCTAAAATTAGCATGTTTAAAGTGATTTTCATGCTTCCAGGGGCCCAAAACACAAGATTTATGGAATGGTTAAAAGTGCATGAAAATGGCCAATTTACTCACTCTGAGTTCTCAAAAAGGGTTTCTTCACCCCGGGAAGTGAAATAAATACCATTTGGAGGCATTTAATGTTCGAGCAAAAACGGCTGATTTTCGACAATAGAGATAACACCCCCCCCATTACGTCATGCTTCAGAAATGTGGAAAATGGTCCGTTTTCAAATGTTTTATTTTTGAACGTCAGTTCACATTTGTAGGTGGATCATCAGTGTTAGAGCTAAAATTAGCATGTTTAAAGTGATTTTCATGCTTCCAGGGGCTCGGGAAGTTAATTAAATACCATTTGGAGGCATTTAATGTTCGAGCAAAAACGGCTGATTTTCGACAAAAGAGATAACACCCCCCCATTACGTCATGCTTCAGAAATGTGGAAAATGGTCCGTTTTCAAATGTTTTATTTTTGAACGTCAGTTCACATTTGTAGGTGGATCATCAGTGTTAGAGCTAAAATTAGCATGTTTAAAGTGATTTTCATGCTTCCAGGGGCTCGGGAAGTTAATTAAATACCATTTGGAGGCATTTAATGTTCGAGCAAAAACGGCTGATTTTCGACAAAAGAGATAACACCCCCCCATTACGTCATGCTTCAGAAATGTGGAAAATGGTCCGTTTTCAAATGTTTTATTTTTGAACGTCAGTTCACATTTGTAGGTGGATCATCAGTGTTAGAGCTAAAATTAGCATGTTTAAAGTGATTTTCATGCTTCCAGGGGCTCGGGAAGTTAATTAAATACCATTTGGAGGCATTTAATGTTCGAGCAAAAACGGCTGATTTTCGACAAAAGAGATAACACCCCCCCATTACGTCATGCTTCAGAAATGTGGAAAATGGTCCGTTTTCAAATGTTTTATTTTTGAACGTCAGTTCACATTTGTAGGTGGATCATCAGTGTTAGAGCTAAAATTAGCATGTTTAAAGTGATTTTCATGCTTCCAGGGGCTCGGGAAGTTAATTAAATACCATTTGGAGGCATTTAATGTTCGAGCAAAAACGGCTGATTTTCGACAAAAGAGATAACACCCCCCCATTACGTCATGCTTCAGAAATGTGGAAAATGGTCCGTTTTCAAATGTTTTATTTTTGAACGTCAGTTCACATTTGTAGGTGGATCATCAGTGTTAGAGCTAAAATTAGCATGTTTAAAGTGATTTTCATGCTTCCAAGGGCCCAAAACACAAGATTTATGGAATGGTTAAAAGTGCATGAAAATGGCCAATTTACTCACTCTGAGTTCTCAAAAAGGGTTTCTTCACCCCGGGAAGTTAATTAAATACCATTTGGAGGCATTTAATGTTCGAGCAAAAACGGCTGATTTTCGACAAAAGAGATAACACCCCCCCGTCATGCTTCAGAAATGTGTAAAATGGTCCGTTTTCAAATGTTTTATTTTTGAACGTCAGTTCACATTTGTAGGTGGATCATCAGTGTTAGAGCTAAAATTAGCATGTTTAAAGTGATTTTCATGCTTCCAGGGGCTCGGGAAGTTAATTAAATACCATTTGGAGGCATTTAATGTTCGAGCAAAAACGGCTGATTTTCGACAAAAGAGATAACACCCCCCCATTACGTCATGCTTCAGAAATGTGGAAAATGGTCCGTTTTCAAATGTTTTATTTTTGAACGTCAGTTCACATTTGTAGGTGGATCATCAGAGTTAGAGCTAAAATTAGCATGTTTAAAGTGATTTTCATGCTTCCAGGGGCTCGGGAAGTGAAATAAATACCATTTGGAGGCATTTAATGTTCGTGCAAAAACGGCTGATTTTCGACAAAAGAGATAACACCCCCCCATTACGTCATGCTTCAGAAATGTGGAAAATGGTCCGTTTTCAAATGTTTTATTTTTGAACATCAGTTCACATTTGTAGGTGGATCATCAGTGCTAGAGCTAAAATTAGCATGTTTAAAGTGATTTTCATGCTTCCAGGGGCTCGGGAAGTTAATTAAATACCATTTGGAGGCATTTAATGTTCGAGCAAAAACGGCTGATTTTCGACAAAAGAGATAACACCCCCCCATTACGTCATGCTTCAGAAATGTGGAAAATGGTCCGTTTTCAAATGTTTTATTTTTGAACGTCAGTTCACATTTGTAGGTGGATCATCAGTGTTAGAGCTAAAATTAGCATGTTTAAAGTGATTTTCATGCTTCCAGGGGCCCAAAACACAAGATTTATGGAATGGTTAAAAGTGCATGAAAATGGCCAATTTACTCACTCTGAGTTCACAAAAAGGGTTTCTTCACCCCGGGAAGTTAATTAAATACCATTTGGAGGCATTTAATGTTCGAGCAAAAACGGCTGATTTTCGACAAAAGAGATAACACCCCCCCATTACGTCATGCTTCAGAAATGTGGAAAATGGTCCGTTTTCAAATGTTTTATTTTTGAACGTCAGTTCACATTTGTAGGTGGATCATCAGTGTTAGAGCTAAAATTAGCATGTTTAAAGTGATTTTCATGCTTCCAGGGGCTCGGGAAGTTAATTAAATACCATTTGGAGGCATTTAATGTTCGAGCAAAAACGGCTGATTTTCGACAAAAGAGATAACACCCCCCCATTACGTCATGCTTCAGAAATGTGGAAAATGGTCCGTTTTCAAATGTTTTATTTTTGAACGTCAGTTCACATTTGTAGGTGGATCATCAGTGTTAGAGCTAAAATTAGCATGTTTAAAGTGATTTTCATGCTTCCAGGGGCTCCGGAAGTGAAATAAATACCATTTGGAGGCATTTAATGTTCGAGCAAAAACGGCTGATTTTCGACAAAAGAGATAACACCCCCCCATTACGTCATGCTTCAGAAATGTGGAAAATGGTCCGTTTTCAAATGTTTTATTTTTGAACGTCAGTTCACATTTGTAGGTGGATCATCAGTGTTAGAGCTAAAATTAGCATGTTTAAAGTGATTTTCATGCTTCCAGGGGCCCAAAACACAAGATTTATGGAATGGTTAAAAGTGCATGAAAATGGCCAATTTACTCACTCTGAGTTCTCAAAAAGGGTTTCTTCACCCCGGGAAGTGAAATAAATACCATTTGGAGGCATTTAATGTTCGAGCAAAAACGGCTGATTTTCGACAATAGAGATAACACCCCCCCCATTACGTCATGCTTCAGAAATGTGGAAAATGGTCCGTTTTCAAATGTTTTATTTTTGAACGTCAGTTCACATTTGTAGGTGGATCATCAGTGTTAGAGCTAAAATTAGCATGTTTAAAGTGATTTTCATGCTTCCAGGGGCTCGGGAAGTTAATTAAATACCATTTGGAGGCATTTAATGTTCGAGCAAAAACGGCTGATTTTCGACAAAAGAGATAACACCCCCCCATTACGTCATGCTTCAGAAATGTGGAAAATGGTCCGTTTTCAAATGTTTTATTTTTGAACGTCAGTTCACATTTGTAGGTGGATCATCAGTGTTAGAGCTAAAATTAGCATGTTTAAAGTGATTTTCATGCTTCCAGGGGCTCGGGAAGTTAATTAAATACCATTTGGAGGCATTTAATGTTCGAGCAAAAACGGCTGATTTTCGACAAAAGAGATAACACCCCCCCATTACGTCATGCTTCAGAAATGTGGAAAATGGTCCGTTTTCAAATGTTTTATTTTTGAACGTCAGTTCACATTTGTAGGTGGATCATCAGTGTTAGAGCTAAAATTAGCATGTTTAAAGTGATTTTCATGCTTCCAGGGGCTCGGGAAGTTAATTAAATACCATTTGGAGGCATTTAATGTTCGAGCAAAAACGGCTGATTTTCGACAAAAGAGATAACACCCCCCCCGTTACGTCATGCTTCAGAAATGTGGAAAATGGTCCGTTTTCAAATGTTTTATTTTTGAACGTCAGTTCACATTTGTAGGTGGATCATCAGTGTTAGAGCTAAAATTAGCATGTTTAAAGTGATTTTCATGCTTCCAGGGGCCCAAAACACAAGATTAATGGAATGGTTAAAAGTGCATGAAAATGGCCAATTTACTCACTCTGAGTTCTCAAAAAGGGTTTCTTCACCCCGGGAAGTGAAATAAATACCATTTGGAGGCATTTAATGTTCGAGCAAAAACGGCTGATTTTCGACAAAAGAGATAACACCCCCCATTACGTCATGCTTCAGAAATGTGGAAAATGGTCCGTTTGCAAATGTTTTATTTTTGAACGTCAGTTCACATTTGTAGGTGGATCATCAGTGTTAGAGCTAAAATTAGCATGTTTAAAGTGATTTTCATGCTTCCAGGGGCTCGGGAAGTTAATTAAATACCATTTGGAGGCATTTAATGTACGAGCAAAAACGGCTGATTTTCGACAAAAGAGATAACACCCCCCCATTACGTCATGCTTCAGAAATGTGGAAAATGGTCCGTTTTCAAATGTTTTATTTTTGAACGTCAGTTCACATTTGTAGGTGGATCATCAGTGTTAGAGCTAAAATTAGCATGTTTAAAGTGATTTTCATGCTTCCAGGGGCTCGGGAAGTTAATTAAATACCATTTGGAGGCATTTAATGTTCGAGCAAAAACGGCTGATTTTCGACAAAAGAGATAACACCCCCCCATTACGTCATGCTTCAGAAATGTGGAAAATGGTCCGTTTTCAAATGTTTTATTTTTGAACGTCAGTTCACATTTGTAGGTGGATCATCAGTGTTAGAGCTAAAATTAGCATGTTTAAAGTGATTTTCATGCTTCCAGGGGCCCAAAACACAAGATTTATGGAATGGTTAAAAGTGCATGAAAATGGCCAATTTACTCACTCTGAGTTCTCAAAAAGGGTTTCTTCACCCCGGGAAGTTAATTAAATACCATTTGGAGGCATTTAATGTTCGAGCAAAAACGGCTGATTTTCGACAAAAGAGATAACACCCCCCCATTACGTCATGCTTCAGAAATGTGGAAAATGGTCCGTTTTCAAATGTTTTATTTTTGAACGTCAGTTCACATTTGTAGGTGGATCATCAGTGTTAGAGCTAAAATTAGCATGTTTAAAGTGATTTTCATGCTTCCAGGGGCTCGGGAAGTTAATTAAATACCATTTGGAGGCATTTAATGTTCGAGCAAAAACGGCTGATTTTCGACAAAAGAGATAACACCCCCCCATTACGTCATGCTTCAGAAATGTGGAAAATGGTCAGTTTTCAAATGTTTTATTTTTGAACGTCAGTTCACATTTGTAGGTGGATCATCAGTGTTAGAGCTAAAATTAGCATGTTTAAAGTGATTTTCATGCTTCCAGGGGCCCAAAACACAAGATTTATGGAGTGGTTAAAAGTGCATGAAAATGGCCAATTTACTCACTCTGAGTTCTCAAAAAGGGTTTCTTCACCCCGGGAAGTTAAATAAATACCATTTGGAGGCATTTAATGTTCGAGCAAAAACGGCTGATTTTCGACAAAAGAGATAACACCCCCCCATTACGTCATGCTTCAGAAATGTGGAAAATGGTCCGTTTTCAAATGTTTTATTTTTGAACGTCAGTTCACATTTGTAGGTGGATCATCAGTGTTAGAGCTAAAATTAGCATGTTTAAAGTGATTTTCATGCTTCCAGGGGCCCAAAACACAAGATTAATGGAATGGTTAAAAGTGCATGAAAATGGCCAATTTACTCACTCTGAGTTCTCAAAAAGGGTTTCTTCACCCCGGGAAGTGAAATAAATACCATTTGGAGGCATTTAATGTTCGAGCAAAAACGGCTGATTTTCGACAAAAGAGATAACACCCCCCATTACGTCATGCTTCAGAAATGTGGAAAATGGTCCGTTTGCAAATGTTTTATTTTTGAACGTCAGTTCACATTTGTAGGTGGATCATCAGTGTTAGAGCTAAAATTAGCATGTTTAAAGTGATTTTCATGCTTCCAGGGGCTCGGGAAGTTAATTAAATACCATTTGGAGGCATTTAATGTACGAGCAAAAACGGCTGATTTTCGACAAAAGAGATAACACCCCCCCATTACGTCATGCTTCAGAAATGTGGAAAATGGTCCGTTTTCAAATGTTTTATTTTTGAACGTCAGTTCACATTTGTAGGTGGATCATCAGTGTTAGAGCTAAAATTAGCATGTTTAAAGTGATTTTCATGCTTCCAGGGGCTCGGGAAGTTAATTAAATACCATTTGGAGGCATTTAATGTTCGAGCAAAAACGGCTGATTTTCGACAAAAGAGATAACACCCCCCCATTACGTCATGCTTCAGAAATGTGGAAAATGGTCCGTTTTCAAATGTTTTATTTTTGAACGTCAGTTCACATTTGTAGGTGGATCATCAGTGTTAGAGCTAAAATTAGCATGTTTAAAGTGATTTTCATGCTTCCAGGGGCTCGGGAAGTTAATTAAATACCATTTGGAGGCATTTAATGTTCGAGCAAAAACGGCTGATTTTCGACAAAAGAGATAACACCCCCCATTACGTCATGCTTCAGAAATGTGGAAAATGGTCCGTTTTCAAATGTTTTATTTTTGAACGTCAGTTCACATTTGTAGGTGGATCATCAGTGTTAGAGCTAAAATTAGCATGTTTAAAGTGATTTTCATGCTTCCAGGGGCTCGGGAAGTTAATTAAATACCATTTGGAGGCATTTAATGTTCGAGCAAAAACGGCTGATTTTCGACAAAAGAGATAACACCCCCCCATTACGTCATGCTTCAGAAATGTGGAAAATGGTCCGTTTTCAAATGTTTTATTTTTGAACGTCAGTTCACATTTGTAGGTGGATCATCAGTGTTAGAGCTAAAATTAGCATGTTTAAAGTGATTTTCATGCTTCCAGGGGCCCAAAACACAAGATTTATGGAATGGTTAAAAGTGCATGAAAATGGCCAATTTACTCACTCTGAGTTCTCAAAAAGGGTTTCTTCACCCCGGGAAGTTAATTAAATACCATTTGGAGGCATTTAATGTTCGAGCAAAAACGGCTGATTTTCGACAAAAGAGATAACACCCCCCCATTACGTCATGCTTCAGAAATGTGGAAAATGGTCCGTTTTCAAATGTTTTATTTTTGAACGTCAGTTCACATTTGTAGGTGGATCATCAGTGTTAGAGCTAAAATTAGCATGTTTAAAGGGATTTTCATGCTTCCAGGGGCTCGGGAAGTTAATTAAATACCATTTGGAGGCATTTAATGTTCGAGCAAAAACGGCTGATTTTCGACAAAAGAGATAACACCCCCCCATTACGTCATGCTTCAGAAATGTGGAAAATGGTCCGTTTTCAAATGTTTTATTTTTGAACGTCAGTTCACATTTGTAGGTGGATCATCAGTGTTAGAGCTAAAATTAGCATGTTTAAAGTGATTTTCATGCTTCCAGGGGCCCAAAACACAAGATTTATGGAATGGTTAAAAGTGCATGAAAATGGCCAATTTACTCACTCTGAGTTCTCAAAAAGGGTTTCTTCACCCCGGGAAGTTAATTAAATACCATTTGGAGGCATTTAATGTTCGAGCAAAAACGGCTGATTTTCGACAAAAGAGATAACACCCCCCCATTACGTCATGCTTCAGAAATGTGGAAAATGGTCCGTTTTCAAATGTTTTATTTTTGAACGTCAGTTCACATTTGTAGGTGGATCATCAGTGTTAGAGCTAAAATTAGCATGTTTAAAGTGATTTTCATGCTTCCAGGGGCCCAAAACACAAGATTTATGGAATGGTTAAAAGTGCATGAAAATGGCCAATTTACTCACTCTGAGTTCTCAAAAAGGGTTTCTTCACCCCGGGAAGTGAAATAAATACCATTTGGAGGCATTTAATGTTCGAGCAAAAACGGCTGATTTTCGACAAAAGAGATAACACCCCCCCATTACGTCATGCTTCAGAAATGTGGAAAATGGTCCGTTTTCAAATGTTTTATTTTTGAACGTCAGTTCACATTTGTAGGTGGATCATCAGTGTTAGAGCTAAAATTAGCATGTTTAAAGTGATTTTCATGCTTCCAGGGGCTCGGGAAGTTAATTAAATACCATTTGGAGGCATTTAATGTTCGAGCAAAAACGGCTGATTTTCGACAAAAGAGATAACACCCCCCCATTACGTCATGCTTCAGAAATGTGGAAAATGGTCAGTTTTCAAATGTTTTATTTTTGAACGTCAGTTCACATTTGTAGGTGGATCATCAGTGTTAGAGCTAAAATTAGCATGTTTAAAGTGATTTTCATGCTTCCAGGGGCTCGGGAAGTTAATTAAATACCATTTGGAGGCATTTAATGTTCGAGCAAAAACGGCTGATTTTCGACAAAAGAGATAACACCCCCCCATTACGTCATGCTTCAGAAATGTGGAAAATGGTCCGTTTTCAAATGTTTTATTTTTGAACGTCAGTTCACATTTGTAGGTGGATCATCAGTGTTAGAGCTAAAATTAGCATGTTTAAAGTGATTTTCATGCTTCCAGGGGCTCGGGAAGTTAATTAAATACCATTTGGAGGCATTTAATGTTCGAGCAAAAACGGCTGATTTTCGACAAAAGAGATAACACCCCCCCATTACGTCATGCTTCAGAAATGTGGAAAATGGTCCGTTTTCAAATGTTTTATTTTTGAACGTCAGTTCACATTTGTAGGTGGATCATCAGTGTTAGAGCTAAAATTAGCATGTTTAAAGTGATTTTCATGCTTCCAGGGGCTCGGGAAGTTAATTAAATACCATTTGGAGGCATTTAATGTTCGAGCAAAAACGGCTGATTTTCGACAAAAGAGATAACACCCCCCCATTACGTCATGCTTCAGAAATGTGGAAAATGGTCCGTTTTCAAATGTTTTATTTTTGAACGTCAGTTCACATTTGTAGGTGGATCATCAGTGTTAGAGCTAAAATTAGCATGTTTAAAGTGATTTTCATGCTTCCAGGGGCTCGGGAAGTTAATTAAATACCATTTGGAGGCATTTAATGTTCGAGCAAAAACGGCTGATTTTCGACAAAAGAGATAACACCCCCCCATTACGTCATGCTTCAGAAATGTGGAAAATGGTCCGTTTTCAAATGTTTTATTTTTGAACGTCAGTTCACATTTGTAGGTGGATCATCAGTGTTAGAGCTAAAATTAGCATGTTTAAAGTGATTTTCATGCTTCCAAGGGCCCAAAACACAAGATTTATGGAATGGTTAAAAGTGCATGAAAATGGCCAATTTACTCACTCTGAGTTCTCAAAAAGGGTTTCTTCACCCCGGGAAGTTAATTAAATACCATTTGGAGGCATTTAATGTTCGAGCAAAAACGGCTGATTTTCGACAAAAGAGATAACACCCCCCCGTCATGCTTCAGAAATGTGTAAAATGGTCCGTTTTCAAATGTTTTATTTTTGAACGTCAGTTCACATTTGTAGGTGGATCATCAGTGTTAGAGCTAAAATTAGCATGTTTAAAGTGATTTTCATGCTTCCAGGGGCTCGGGAAGTTAATTAAATACCATTTGGAGGCATTTAATGTTCGAGCAAAAACGGCTGATTTTCGACAAAAGAGATAACACCCCCCCATTACGTCATGCTTCAGAAATGTGGAAAATGGTCCGTTTTCAAATGTTTTATTTTTGAACGTCAGTTCACATTTGTAGGTGGATCATCAGAGTTAGAGCTAAAATTAGCATGTTTAAAGTGATTTTCATGCTTCCAGGGGCTCGGGAAGTGAAATAAATACCATTTGGAGGCATTTAATGTTCGTGCAAAAACGGCTGATTTTCGACAAAAGAGATAACACCCCCCCATTACGTCATGCTTCAGAAATGTGGAAAATGGTCCGTTTTCAAATGTTTTATTTTTGAACATCAGTTCACATTTGTAGGTGGATCATCAGTGCTAGAGCTAAAATTAGCATGTTTAAAGTGATTTTCATGCTTCCAGGGGCTCGGGAAGTTAATTAAATACCATTTGGAGGCATTTAATGTTCGAGCAAAAACGGCTGATTTTCGACAAAAGAGATAACACCCCCCCATTACGTCATGCTTCAGAAATGTGGAAAATGGTCCGTTTTCAAATGTTTTATTTTTGAACGTCAGTTCACATTTGTAGGTGGATCATCAGTGTTAGAGCTAAAATTAGCATGTTTAAAGTGATTTTCATGCTTCCAGGGGCCCAAAACACAAGATTTATGGAATGGTTAAAAGTGCATGAAAATGGCCAATTTACTCACTCTGAGTTCACAAAAAGGGTTTCTTCACCCCGGGAAGTTAATTAAATACCATTTGGAGGCATTTAATGTTCGAGCAAAAACGGCTGATTTTCGACAAAAGAGATAACACCCCCCCATTACGTCATGCTTCAGAAATGTGGAAAATGGTCCGTTTTCAAATGTTTTATTTTTGAACGTCAGTTCACATTTGTAGGTGGATCATCAGTGTTAGAGCTAAAATTAGCATGTTTAAAGTGATTTTCATGCTTCCAGGGGCTCGGGAAGTTAATTAAATACCATTTGGAGGCATTTAATGTTCGAGCAAAAACGGCTGATTTTCGACAAAAGAGATAACACCCCCCCATTACGTCATGCTTCAGAAATGTGGAAAATGGTCCGTTTTCAAATGTTTTATTTTTGAACGTCAGTTCACATTTGTAGGTGGATCATCAGTGTTAGAGCTAAAATTAGCATGTTTAAAGTGATTTTCATGCTTCCAGGGGCTCCGGAAGTGAAATAAATACCATTTGGAGGCATTTAATGTTCGAGCAAAAACGGCTGATTTTCGACAAAAGAGATAACACCCCCCCATTACGTCATGCTTCAGAAATGTGGAAAATGGTCCGTTTTCAAATGTTTTATTTTTGAACGTCAGTTCACATTTGTAGGTGGATCATCAGTGTTAGAGCTAAAATTAGCATGTTTAAAGTGATTTTCATGCTTCCAGGGGCCCAAAACACAAGATTTATGGAATGGTTAAAAGTGCATGAAAATGGCCAATTTACTCACTCTGAGTTCTCAAAAAGGGTTTCTTCACCCCGGGAAGTGAAATAAATACCATTTGGAGGCATTTAATGTTCGAGCAAAAACGGCTGATTTTCGACAATAGAGATAACACCCCCCCCATTACGTCATGCTTCAGAAATGTGGAAAATGGTCCGTTTTCAAATGTTTTATTTTTGAACGTCAGTTCACATTTGTAGGTGGATCATCAGTGTTAGAGCTAAAATTAGCATGTTTAAAGTGATTTTCATGCTTCCAGGGGCTCGGGAAGTTAATTAAATACCATTTGGAGGCATTTAATGTTCGAGCAAAAACGGCTGATTTTCGACAAAAGAGATAACACCCCCCCATTACGTCATGCTTCAGAAATGTGGAAAATGGTCCGTTTTCAAATGTTTTATTTTTGAACGTCAGTTCACATTTGTAGGTGGATCATCAGTGTTAGAGCTAAAATTAGCATGTTTAAAGTGATTTTCATGCTTCCAGGGGCTCGGGAAGTTAATTAAATACCATTTGGAGGCATTTAATGTTCGAGCAAAAACGGCTGATTTTCGACAAAAGAGATAACACCCCCCCATTACGTCATGCTTCAGAAATGTGGAAAATGGTCCGTTTTCAAATGTTTTATTTTTGAACGTCAGTTCACATTTGTAGGTGGATCATCAGTGTTAGAGCTAAAATTAGCATGTTTAAAGTGATTTTCATGCTTCCAGGGGCTCGGGAAGTTAATTAAATACCATTTGGAGGCATTTAATGTTCGAGCAAAAACGGCTGATTTTCGACAAAAGAGATAACACCCCCCCCGTTACGTCATGCTTCAGAAATGTGGAAAATGGTCCGTTTTCAAATGTTTTATTTTTGAACGTCAGTTCACATTTGTAGGTGGATCATCAGTGTTAGAGCTAAAATTAGCATGTTTAAAGTGATTTTCATGCTTCCAGGGGCCCAAAACACAAGATTAATGGAATGGTTAAAAGTGCATGAAAATGGCCAATTTACTCACTCTGAGTTCTCAAAAAGGGTTTCTTCACCCCGGGAAGTGAAATAAATACCATTTGGAGGCATTTAATGTTCGAGCAAAAACGGCTGATTTTCGACAAAAGAGATAACACCCCCCATTACGTCATGCTTCAGAAATGTGGAAAATGGTCCGTTTGCAAATGTTTTATTTTTGAACGTCAGTTCACATTTGTAGGTGGATCATCAGTGTTAGAGCTAAAATTAGCATGTTTAAAGTGATTTTCATGCTTCCAGGGGCTCGGGAAGTTAATTAAATACCATTTGGAGGCATTTAATGTACGAGCAAAAACGGCTGATTTTCGACAAAAGAGATAACACCCCCCCATTACGTCATGCTTCAGAAATGTGGAAAATGGTCCGTTTTCAAATGTTTTATTTTTGAACGTCAGTTCACATTTGTAGGTGGATCATCAGTGTTAGAGCTAAAATTAGCATGTTTAAAGTGATTTTCATGCTTCCAGGGGCTCGGGAAGTTAATTAAATACCATTTGGAGGCATTTAATGTTCGAGCAAAAACGGCTGATTTTCGACAAAAGAGATAACACCCCCCCATTACGTCATGCTTCAGAAATGTGGAAAATGGTCCGTTTTCAAATGTTTTATTTTTGAACGTCAGTTCACATTTGTAGGTGGATCATCAGTGTTAGAGCTAAAATTAGCATGTTTAAAGTGATTTTCATGCTTCCAGGGGCCCAAAACACAAGATTTATGGAATGGTTAAAAGTGCATGAAAATGGCCAATTTACTCACTCTGAGTTCTCAAAAAGGGTTTCTTCACCCCGGGAAGTTAATTAAATACCATTTGGAGGCATTTAATGTTCGAGCAAAAACGGCTGATTTTCGACAAAAGAGATAACACCCCCCCATTACGTCATGCTTCAGAAATGTGGAAAATGGTCCGTTTTCAAATGTTTTATTTTTGAACGTCAGTTCACATTTGTAGGTGGATCATCAGTGTTAGAGCTAAAATTAGCATGTTTAAAGTGATTTTCATGCTTCCAGGGGCTCGGGAAGTTAATTAAATACCATTTGGAGGCATTTAATGTTCGAGCAAAAACGGCTGATTTTCGACAAAAGAGATAACACCCCCCCATTACGTCATGCTTCAGAAATGTGGAAAATGGTCAGTTTTCAAATGTTTTATTTTTGAACGTCAGTTCACATTTGTAGGTGGATCATCAGTGTTAGAGCTAAAATTAGCATGTTTAAAGTGATTTTCATGCTTCCAGGGGCCCAAAACACAAGATTTATGGAGTGGTTAAAAGTGCATGAAAATGGCCAATTTACTCACTCTGAGTTCTCAAAAAGGGTTTCTTCACCCCGGGAAGTTAAATAAATACCATTTGGAGGCATTTAATGTTCGAGCAAAAACGGCTGATTTTCGACAAAAGAGATAACACCCCCCCATTACGTCATGCTTCAGAAATGTGGAAAATGGTCCGTTTTCAAATGTTTTATTTTTGAACGTCAGTTCACATTTGTAGGTGGATCATCAGTGTTAGAGCTAAAATTAGCATGTTTAAAGTGATTTTCATGCTTCCAGGGGCCCAAAACACAAGATTAATGGAATGGTTAAAAGTGCATGAAAATGGCCAATTTACTCACTCTGAGTTCTCAAAAAGGGTTTCTTCACCCCGGGAAGTGAAATAAATACCATTTGGAGGCATTTAATGTTCGAGCAAAAACGGCTGATTTTCGACAAAAGAGATAACACCCCCCATTACGTCATGCTTCAGAAATGTGGAAAATGGTCCGTTTGCAAATGTTTTATTTTTGAACGTCAGTTCACATTTGTAGGTGGATCATCAGTGTTAGAGCTAAAATTAGCATGTTTAAAGTGATTTTCATGCTTCCAGGGGCTCGGGAAGTTAATTAAATACCATTTGGAGGCATTTAATGTACGAGCAAAAACGGCTGATTTTCGACAAAAGAGATAACACCCCCCCATTACGTCATGCTTCAGAAATGTGGAAAATGGTCCGTTTTCAAATGTTTTATTTTTGAACGTCAGTTCACATTTGTAGGTGGATCATCAGTGTTAGAGCTAAAATTAGCATGTTTAAAGTGATTTTCATGCTTCCAGGGGCTCGGGAAGTTAATTAAATACCATTTGGAGGCATTTAATGTTCGAGCAAAAACGGCTGATTTTCGACAAAAGAGATAACACCCCCCCATTACGTCATGCTTCAGAAATGTGGAAAATGGTCCGTTTTCAAATGTTTTATTTTTGAACGTCAGTTCACATTTGTAGGTGGATCATCAGTGTTAGAGCTAAAATTAGCATGTTTAAAGTGATTTTCATGCTTCCAGGGGCTCGGGAAGTTAATTAAATACCATTTGGAGGCATTTAATGTTCGAGCAAAAACGGCTGATTTTCGACAAAAGAGATAACACCCCCCATTACGTCATGCTTCAGAAATGTGGAAAATGGTCCGTTTTCAAATGTTTTATTTTTGAACGTCAGTTCACATTTGTAGGTGGATCATCAGTGTTAGAGCTAAAATTAGCATGTTTAAAGTGATTTTCATGCTTCCAGGGGCTCGGGAAGTTAATTAAATACCATTTGGAGGCATTTAATGTTCGAGCAAAAACGGCTGATTTTCGACAAAAGAGATAACACCCCCCCATTACGTCATGCTTCAGAAATGTGGAAAATGGTCCGTTTTCAAATGTTTTATTTTTGAACGTCAGTTCACATTTGTAGGTGGATCATCAGTGTTAGAGCTAAAATTAGCATGTTTAAAGTGATTTTCATGCTTCCAGGGGCCCAAAACACAAGATTTATGGAATGGTTAAAAGTGCATGAAAATGGCCAATTTACTCACTCTGAGTTCTCAAAAAGGGTTTCTTCACCCCGGGAAGTTAATTAAATACCATTTGGAGGCATTTAATGTTCGAGCAAAAACGGCTGATTTTCGACAAAAGAGATAACACCCCCCCATTACGTCATGCTTCAGAAATGTGGAAAATGGTCCGTTTTCAAATGTTTTATTTTTGAACGTCAGTTCACATTTGTAGGTGGATCATCAGTGTTAGAGCTAAAATTAGCATGTTTAAAGGGATTTTCATGCTTCCAGGGGCTCGGGAAGTTAATTAAATACCATTTGGAGGCATTTAATGTTCGAGCAAAAACGGCTGATTTTCGACAAAAGAGATAACACCCCCCCATTACGTCATGCTTCAGAAATGTGGAAAATGGTCCGTTTTCAAATGTTTTATTTTTGAACGTCAGTTCACATTTGTAGGTGGATCATCAGTGTTAGAGCTAAAATTAGCATGTTTAAAGTGATTTTCATGCTTCCAGGGGCCCAAAACACAAGATTTATGGAATGGTTAAAAGTGCATGAAAATGGCCAATTTACTCACTCTGAGTTCTCAAAAAGGGTTTCTTCACCCCGGGAAGTTAATTAAATACCATTTGGAGGCATTTAATGTTCGAGCAAAAACGGCTGATTTTCGACAAAAGAGATAACACCCCCCCATTACGTCATGCTTCAGAAATGTGGAAAATGGTCCGTTTTCAAATGTTTTATTTTTGAACGTCAGTTCACATTTGTAGGTGGATCATCAGTGTTAGAGCTAAAATTAGCATGTTTAAAGTGATTTTCATGCTTCCAGGGGCCCAAAACACAAGATTAATGGAATGGTTAAAAGTGCATGAAAATGGCCAATTTACTCACTCTGAGTTCTCAAAAAGGGTTTCTTCACTCCGGGAAGTGAAATAAATACCATTTGGAGGCATTTAATGTTCGAGCAAAAACGGCTGATTTTCGACAAAAGAGATAACACCCCCCCATTACGTCATGCTTCAGAAATGTGGAAAATGGTCCGTTTGCAAATGTTTTATTTTTGAACGTCAGTTCACATTTGTAGGTGGATCATCAGTGTTAGAGCTAAAATTAGCATGTTTAAAGTGATTTTCATGCTTCCAGGGGCTCGGGAAGTTAATTAAATACCATTTGGAGGCATTTAATGTTCGAGCAAAAACGGCTGATTTTCGACAAAAGAGATAACACCCCCCCATTAAGTCATGCTTCAGAAATGTGGAAAATGGTCCGTTTTCAAATGTTTTATTTTTGAACGTCAGTTCACATTTGTAGGTGGATCATCAGTGTTAGAGCTAAAATTAGCATGTTTAAAGTGATTTTCATGCTTCCAGGGGCTCGGGAAGTGAATTAAATACCATTTGGAGGCATTTAATGTTCGAGCAAAAACGGCTGATTTTCGACAAAAGAGATAACACCCCCCCATTACGTCATGCTTCAGAAATGTGGAAAATGGTCCGTTTTCAAAAGTTTTATTTTTGAACGTCAGTTCACATTTGTAGGTGGATCATCAGTGTTAGAGCTAAAATTAGCATGTTTAAAGTGATTTTCATGCTTCCAGGGGCCCAAAACACAAGATTTATGGAATGGTTAAAAGTGCATGAAAATGGCCAATTTACTCACTCAGAGTTCTCAAAAAGGGTTTCTTCACCCCGGGAAGTTAATTAAATACCATTTGGAGGCATTTAATGTTCGAGCAAAAACGGCTGATTTTCGACAAAAGAGATAACACCCCCCCATTACGTCATGCTTCAGAAATGTGGAAAATGGTCCGTTTTCAAATGTTTTATTTTTGAACGTCAGTTCACATTTGTAGGTGAATCATCAGTGTTAGAGCTAAAATTAGCATGTTTAAAGTGATTTTCATGCTTCCAGGGGCTCGGGAAGTTAATTAAATACCATTTGGAGGCATTTAATGTTCGAGCAAAAACGGCTGATTTTCGACAAAAGAGATAACACCCCCCCATTACGTCATGCTTCAGAAATGTGGAAAATGGTCTGTTTTCAAACGTTTTATTTTTGAACGTCAGTTCACATTTGTAGGTGGATCATCAGTGTTAGAGCTAAAATTAGCATGTTTAAAGTGATTTTCATGCTTCCAGGGGCTCGGGAAGTTAATTAAATACCATTTGGAGGCATTTAATGTTCGAGCAAAAACGGCTGATTTTCGACAAAAGAGATAACACCCCCCCATTACGTCATGCTTCAGAAATGTGGAAAATGGTCCGTTTTCAAATGTTTTATTTTTGAACGTCAGTTCACATTTGTAGGTGGATCATCAGTGTTAGAGCTAAAATTAGCATGTTTAAAGTGATTTTCATGCTTCCAGGGGCTCGGGAAGTTAATTAAATACCATTTGGAGGCATTTAATGTTCGAGCAAAAACGGCTGATTTTCGACAAAAGAGATAACACCCCCCCATTACGTCATGCTTCAGAAATTTGGAAAATGGTCCGTTTTCAAATGTTTTATTTTTGAACGTCAGTTCACATTTGTAGGTGGATCATCAGTGTTAGAGCTAAAATTAGCATGTTTAAAGTGATTTTCATGCTTCCAGGGGCCCAAAACACAAGATTTATGGAATGGTTAAAAGTGCATGAAAATGGCCAATTTACTCACTCAGAGTTCTCAAAAAGGGTTTCTTCACCCCGGGAAGTTAATTAAATACCATTTGGAGGCATTTAATGTTCGAGCAAAAACGGCTGATTTTCGACAAAAGAGATAACACCCCCCCATTACGTCATGCTTCAGAAATGTGAAAAATGGTCCGTTTTCAAATGTTTTATTTTTGAACGTCAGTTCACATTTGTAGGTGGATCATCAGTGTTAGAGCTAAAATTAGCATGTTTAAAGTGATTTTCATGCTTCCAGGGGCTCGGGAAGTTTATTAAATACCATTTGGAGGCATTTAATGTTCGAGCAAAAACGGCTGATTTTCGACAAAAGAGATAACACCCCCCCATTACGTCATGCTTCAGAAATGTGGAAAATGGTCCGTTTTCAAATGTTTTATTTTTGAACGTCAGTTCACATTTGTAGGTGGATCATCAGTGTTAGAGCTAAAATTAGCATGTTTAAAGTGATTTTCATGCTTCCAGGGGCCCAAAACACAAGATTTATGGAATGGTTAAAAGTGCATGAAAATGGCCAATTTACTCACTCTGAGTTCTCAAAAAGGGTTTCTTCACCCCGGGAAGTTAATTAAATACCATTTGGAGGCATTTAATGTTCGAGCAAAAACGGCTGATTTTCGACAAAAGAGATAACACCCCCCCATTACGTCATGCTTCAGAAATGTGGAAAATGGTCCGTTTTCAAATGTTTTATTTTTGAACGTCAGTTCACATTTGTAGGTGGATCATCAGTGTTAGAGCTAAAATTAGCATGTTTAAAGTGATTTTCATGCTTCCAGGGGCTCGGGAAGTTAATTAAATACCATTTGGAGGCATTTAATGTTCGAGCAAAAACGGCTGATTTTCGACAAAAGAGATAACACCCCCCCATTACGTCATGCTTCAGAAATGTGGAAAATGGTCCGTTTTCAAATGTTTTATTTTTGAACGTCAGTTCACATTTGTAGGTGGATCATCAGTGTTAGAGCTAAAATTAGCATGTTTAAAGTGATTTTCATGCTTCCAGGGGCTCGGGAAGTGAAATAAATACCATTTTTAGGCATTTAATGTTCGAGCAAAAACGGCTGATTTTCGACAAAAGAGATAACACCCCCCCATTACGTCATGCTTCAGAAATGTGGAAAATGGTCCGTTTTCAAATGTTTTATTTTTGAACGTCAGTTCACATTTGTAGGTGGATCATCAGTGTTAGAGCTAAAATTAGCATGTTTAAAGTGATTTTCATGCTTCCAGGGGCTCGGGAAGTTAATTAAATACCATTTGGAGGCATTTAATGTTCGAGCAAAAACGGCTGATTTTCGACAAAAGAGATAACACCCCCCCATTACGTCATGCTTCAGAAATGTGGAAAATGGTCCGTTTTCAAATGTTTTATTTTTGAACGTCAGTTCACATTTGTAGGTGGATCATCAGTGTTAGAGCTAAAATTAGCATGTTTAAAGTGATTTTCATGCTTCCAGGGGCCCAAAACACAAGATTAATGGAATGGTTAAAAGTGCATGAAAATGGCCAATTTACTCACTCTGAGTTCTCAAAAAGGGTTTCTTCACCCCGGGAAGTGAAATAAATACCATTTGGAGGCATTTAATGTTCGAGCAAAAACGGCTGATTTTCGACAAAAGAGATAACACCCACCCATTACGTCATGCTTCAGAAATGTGGAAAATGGTCCGTTTTCAAATGTTTTATTTTTGAACGTCAGTTCACATTTGTAGGTGGATCATCAGTGTTAGAGCTAAAATTAGCATGTTTAAAGTGATTTTCATGCTTCCAGGGGCTCGGGAAGTTAATTAAATACCCTTTGGAGGCATTTAATGTTCGAGCAAAAACGGCTGATTTTCGACAAAAGAGATAACACCCCCCCATTACGTCATGCTTCAGAAATGTGGAAAATGGTCCGTTTTCAAATGTTTTATTTTTGAACATCAGTTCACATTTGTAGGTGGATCATCATTGTTAGAGCTAAAATTAGCATGTTTAAAGTGATTTTCATGCTTCCAGGGGCCCAAAAAACAAGATTTATGGAATGGTTAAAAGTGCATGAAAATGGCCAATTTACTCACTCTGAGTTCTCAAAAAGGGTTTCTTCACCCCGGGAAGTTAATTAAATACCATTTGGAGGCATTTAATGTTCGAGCAAAAACGGCTGATTTTCGACAAAAGAGATAACACCCCCCCATTACGTCATGCTTCAGAAATGTGGAAAATGGTCCGTTTTCAAATGTTTTATTTTTGAACGTCAGTTCACATTTGTAGGTGGATCATCAGTGTTAGAGCTAAAATTAGCATGTTTAAAGTGATTTTCATGCTTCCAGGGGCTCGGGAAGTTAATTAAATACCATTTGGAGGCATTTAATGTTCGAGCAAAAACGGCTGATTTTCGACAAAAGAGATAACACCCCCCCATTACGTCATGCTTCAGAAATGTGGAAAATGGTCCGTTTTCAAATGTTTTATTTTTGAATGTCAGTTCACATTTGTAGGTGGATCATCAGTGTTAGAGCTAAAATTAGCATGTTTAAAGTGATTTTCATGCTTCCAGGGGCCCAAAACACAAGATTTATGGAATGGTTAAAAGTGCATGAAAATGGCCAATTTACTCACTCTGAGTTCTCAAAAAGGGTTTCTTCACCCCGGGAAGTTAATTAAATACCATTTGGAGGCATTTAATGTTCGAGCAAAAACGGCTGATTTTCGACAAAAGAGATAACACCCCCCCATTACGTCATGCTTCAGAAATGTGGAAAATGGTCCGTTTTCAAATGTTTTATTTTTGAACGTTAGTTCACATTTGTAGGTGGATCATCAGTGTTAGAGCTAAAATTAGCATGTTTAAAGTGATTTTCATGCTTCCAGGGGCCCAAAACACAAGATTTATGGAATGGTTAAAAGTGCATGAAAATGGCCAATTTACTCACTCTGAGTTCTCAAAAAGGATTTCTTCACCCCGGGAAGTGAAATAAATACCATTTGGAGGCATTTAATGTTCGAGCAAAAACGGCTGATTTTCGACAAAAGAGATAACACCCCCCCATTACGTCATGCTTCAGAAATGTGGAAAATGGTCCGTTTTCAAATGCTTTATTTTTGAACGTCAGTTCACATTTGTAGGTGGATCATCAGTGTTAGAGCTAAAATTAGCATGTTTAAAGTGATTTTCATGCTTCCAGGGGCTCGGGAAGTTAATTAAATACCATTTGGAGGCATTTAATGTTCGAGCAAAAACGGCTGATTTTCGACAAAAGAGATAACACCGCCCATTACGTCATGCTTCAGAAATGTGGAAAATGGTCCGTTTTCAAATGTTTTATTTTTGAACGTCAGTTCACATTTGTAGGTGGATCATCAGTGTTAGAGCTAAAATTAGCATGTTTAAAGTGATTTTCATGCTTCCAGGGGCTCGGGAAGTTAATTAAATACCATTTGGAGGCATTTAATGTTCGAGCAAAAACGGCTGATTTTCGACAAAAGAGATAACACCCCCCCATTACGCCATGCTTCAGAAATGTGGAAAATGGTCCGTTTTCAAATGTTTTATTTTTGAACGTCAGTTCACATTTGTAGGTGGATCATCAGTGTTAGAGCTAAAATTAGCATGTTTAAAGTGATTTTCATGCTTCCAGGGGCTCGGGAAGTTAATTAAATACCATTTGGAGGCATTTAATGTTCGAGCAAAAACGGCTGATTTTCGACAAAAGAGATAACACCCCCCCCATTACGTCATGCTTCAGAAATGTGGAAAATGGTCAGTTTTCAAATGTTTTATTTTTGAACGTCAGTTCACATTTGTAGGTGGATCATCAGTGTTAGAGCTTAAATTAGCATGTTTAAAGTGATTTTCATGCTTCCAGGGGCCCAAAACACAAGATTAATGGAATGGTTAAAAGTGCATGAAAATGGCCAATTTACTCACTCTGAGTTCTCAAAAAGGATTTCTTCACCCCGGGAAGTGAAATAAATACCATTTGGAGGCATTTAATGTTCGAGCAAAAACGGCTGATTTTCGACAAAAGAGATAACACCCCCCCCCATTACGTCATGCTTTAGAAATGTGGAAAATGGTCCGTTTTCAAATGTTTTATTTTTGAACGTCAGTTCACATTTGTAGGTGGATCATCAGTGTTAGAGCTAAAATTAGCATGTTTAAAGTGATTTTCATGCTTCCAGGGGCTCGGGAAGTTAATTAAATACCATTTGGAGGCATTTAATGTTCGAGCAAAAACGGCTGATTTTCGACAAAAGAGATAACACCCCCCCATTACGTCATGCTTCAGAAATGTGGAAAATGGTCCGTTTTCAAATGTTTTATTTTTGAACGTCAGTTCACATTTGTAGGTGGATCATCAGTGTTAGAGCTAAAATTAGCATGTTTAAAGTGATTTTCATGCTTCCAGGGGCTCGGGAAGTTAATTAAATACCATTTGGAGGCATTTAATGTTCGAGCAAAAATGGCTGATTTTCGACAAAAGAGATAACACCCCCCCCCATTACGTCATGCTTCAGAAATGTGGAAAATGGTCCGTTTTCAAATGTTTTATTTTTGAACGTCAGTTCACATTTGTAGGTGGATCATCAGTGTTAGAGCTAAAATTAGCATGTTTAAAGTGATTTTCATGCTTCCAGGGGCCCAAAACACAAGATTAATGGAATGGTTAAAAGTGCATGAAAATGGCCAATTTACTCACTCTGAGTTCTCAAAAAGGGTTTCTTCACCCCGGGAAGTGAAATAAATACCATTTGGAGGCATTTAATGTTCGAGCAAAAACGGCTGATTTTCGACAAAAGAGATAACACCCCCCCATTACGTCATGCTTCAGAAATGTGGAAAATGGTCCGTTTTCAAATGTTTTATTTTTGAACGTCAGTTCACATTTGTAGGTGGATCATCAGTGTTAGAGCTAAAATTAGCATGTTTAAAGTGATTTTCATGCTTCCAGGGGCTCGGGAAGTTAATTAAATACCCTTTGGAGGCATTTAATGTTCGAGCAAAAACGGCTGATTTTCGACAAAAGAGATAACACCCCCCCATTACGTCATGCTTCAGAAATGTGGAAAATGGTCCGTTTTCAAATGTTTTATTTTTGAACATCAGTTCACATTTGTAGGTGGATCATCAGTGTTAGAGCTAAAATTAGCATGTTTAAAGTGATTTTCATGCTTCCAGGGGCCCAAAAAACAAGATTTATGGAATGGTTAAAAGTGCATGAAAATGGCCAATTTACTCACTCTGAGTTCTCAAAAAGCGTTTCTTCACCCCGGGAAGTTAATTAAATACCATTTGGAGGCATTTAATGTTCGAGCAAAAACGGCTGATTTTCGACAAAAGAGATAACACCCCCCCCATTACGTCATGCTTCAGAAATGTGGAAAATGGTCCGTTTTCAAATGTTTTATTTTTGAACGTCAGGTCACATTTGTAGGTGGATCATCAGTGTTAGAGCTAAAATTAGCATGTTTAAAGTGATTTTCATGCTTCCAGGGGCTCGGGAAGTTAATTAAATACCATTTGGAGGCATTTAATGTTCGAGCAAAAACGGCTGATTTTCGACAAAAGAGATAACACCCCCCCATTACGTCATGCTTCAGAAATGTGGAAAATGGTCCGTTTTCAAATGTTTTATTTTTGAATGTCAGTTCACATTTGTAGGTGGATCATCAGTGTTAGAGCTAAAATTAGCATGTTTAAAGTGATTTTCATGCTTCCAGGGGCCCAAAACACAAGATTTATGGAATGGTTAAAAGTGCATGAAAATGGCCAATTTACTCACTCTGAGTTCTCAAAAAGGGTTTCTTCACCCCGGGAAGTTAATTAAATACCATTTGGAGGCATTTAATGTTCGAGCAAAAACGGCTGATTTTCGACAAAAGAGATAACACCCCCCCATTACGTCATGCTTCAGAAATGTGGAAAATGGTCCGTTTTCAAATGTTTTATTTTTGAACGTTAGTTCACATTTGTAGGTGGATCATCAGTGTTAGAGCTAAAATTAGCATGTTTAAAGTGATTTTCATGCTTCCAGGGGCCCAAAACACAAGATTTATGGAATGGTTAAAAGTGCATGAAAATGGCCAATTTACTCACTCTGAGTTCTCAAAAAGGATTTCTTCACCCCGGGAAGTGAAATAAATACCATTTGGAGGCATTTAATGTTCGAGCAAAAACGGCTGATTTTCGACAAAAGAGATAACACCCCCCCATTACGTCATGCTTCAGAAATGTGGAAAATGGTCCGTTTTCAAATGTTTTATTTTTGAACGTCAGTTCACATTTGTAGGTGGATCATCAGTGTTAGAGCTAAAATTAGCATGTTTAAAGTGATTTTCATGCTTCCAGGGGCTCGGGAAGTTAATTAAATACCATTTGGAGGCATTTAATGTTCGAGCAAAAACGGCTGATTTTCGACAAAAGAGATAACACCGCCCATTACGTCATGCTTCAGAAATGTGGAAAATGGTCCGTTTTCAAATGTTTTATTTTTGAACGTCAGTTCACATTTGTAGGTGGATCATCAGTGTTAGAGCTAAAATTAGCATGTTTAAAGTGATTTTCATGCTTCCAGGGGCTCGGGAAGTTAATTAAATACCATTTGGAGGCATTTAATGTTCGAGCAAAAACGGCTGATTTTCGACAAAAGAGATAACACCCCCCCATTACGCCATGCTTCAGAAATGTGGAAAATGGTCCGTTTTCAAATGTTTTATTTTTGAACGTCAGTTCACATTTGTAGGTGGATCATCAGTGTTAGAGCTAAAATTAGCATGTTTAAAGTGATTTTCATGCTTCCAGGGGCTCGGGAAGTTAATTAAATACCATTTGGAGGCATTTAATGTTCGAGCAAAAACGGCTGATTTTCGACAAAAGAGATAACACCCCCCCATTACGTCATGCTTCAGAAATGTGGAAAATGGTCAGTTTTCAAATGTTTTATTTTTGAACGTCAGTTCACATTTGTAGGTGGATCATCAGTGTTAGAGCTTAAATTAGCATGTTTAAAGTGATTTTCATGCTTCCAGGGGCCCAAAACACAAGATTAATGGAATGGTTAAAAGTGCATGAAAATGGCCAATTTACTCACTCTGAGTTCTCAAAAAGGGTTTCTTCACCCCGGGAAGTGAAATAAATACCATTTGGAGGCATTTAATGTTCGAGCAAAAATGGCAGATTTTCGACAAAAGAGATAACACCCCCCCATTACGTCATGCTTCAGAAATGTGGAAAATGGTCCGTTTTCAAATGTTTTATTTTTGAACGTCAGTTCACATTTGTAGGTGGATCATCAGTGTTAGAGCTAAAATTAGCATGTTTAAAGTGATTTTCATGCTTCCAGGGGCTCGGGAAGTTAATTAAATACCATTTGGAGGCATTTAATGTTCGAGCAAAAACGGCTGATTTTCGACAAAAGAGATAACACCCCCCCATTACGTCATGCTTCAGAAATGTGGAAAATGGTCCGTTTTCAAATGTTTTATTTTTGAACGTCAGTTCACATTTGTAGGTGGATCATCAGTGTTAGAGCTAAAATTAGCATGTTTAAAGTGATTTTCATGCTTCCAGGGGCCCAAAAAACAAGATTTATGGAATGGTTAAAAGTGCATGAAAATGGCCAATTTACTCACTCTGAGTTCTCAAAAAGGGTTTCTTCACCCCGGGAAGTTAATTAAATACCATTTGGAGGCATTTAATGTTCGAGCAAAAACGGCTGATTTTCGACAAAAGAGATAATACCCCCCCATTACGTCATGCTTCAGAAATGTGGAAAATGGTCCGTTTTCAAATGTTTTATTTTTGAACGTCAGTTCACATTTGTAGGTGGATCATCAGTGTTAGAGCTAAAATTAGCATGTTTAAAGTGATTTTCATGCTTCCAGGGGCTCGGGAAGTTAATTAAATACCATTTGGAGGCATTTAATGTTCGAGCAAAAACGGCTGATTTTCGACAAAAGAGATAACACCCCCCCATTACGTCATGCTTCAGAAATGTGGAAAATGGTCCGTTTTCAAATGTTTTATTTTTGAATGTCAGTTCACATTTGTAGGTGGATCATCAGTGTTAGAGCTAAAATTAGCATGTTTAAAGTGATTTTCATGCTTCCAGGGGCCCAAAACACAAGATTTATGGAATGGTTAAAAGTGCATGAAAATGGCCAATTTACTCACTCTGAGTTCTCAAAAAGGGTTTCTTCACCCCGGGAAGTTAATTAAATACCATTTGGAGGCATTTAATGTTCGAGCAAAAACGGCTGATTTTCGACAAAAGAGATAACACCCCCCCATTACGTCATGCTTCAGAAATGTGGAAAATGGTCCGTTTTCAAATGTTTTATTTTCGAACGTTAGTTCACATTTGTAGGTGGATCATCAGTGTTAGAGCTAAAATTAGCATGTTTAAAGTGATTTTCATGCTTCCAGGGGCCCAAAACACAAGATTTATGGAATGGTTAAAAGTGCATGAAAATGGCCAATTTACTCACTCTGAGTTCTCAAAAAGGATTTCTTCACCCCGGGAAGTGAAATAAATACCATTTGGAGGCATTTAATGTTCGAGCAAAAACGGCTGATTTTCGACAAAAGAGATAACACCCCCCCATTACGTCATGCTTCAGAAATGTGGAAAATGGTCCGTTTTCAAATGTTTTATTTTTGAACGTCAGTTCACATTTGTAGGTGGATCATCAGTGTTAGAGCTAAAATTAGCATGTTTAAAGTGATTTTCATGCTTCCAGGGGCTCGGGAAGTTAATTAAATACCATTTGGAGGCATTTAATGTTCGAGCAAAAACGGCTGATTTTCGACAAAAGAGATAACACCGCCCATTACGTCATGCTTCAGAAATGTGGAAAATGGTCCGTTTTCAAATGTTTTATTTTTGAACGTCAGTTCACATTTGTAGGTGGATCATCAGTGTTAGAGCTAAAATTAGCATGTTTAAAGTGATTTTCATGCTTCCAGGGGCTCGGGAAGTTAATTAAATACCATTTGGAGGCATTTAATGTTCGAGCAAAAACGGCTGATTTTCGACAAAAGAGATAACACCCCCCCATTACGCCATGCTTCAGAAATGTGGAAAATGGTCCGTTTTCAAATGTTTTATTTTTGAACGTCAGTTCACATTTGTAGGTGGATCATCAGTGTTAGAGCTAAAATTAGCATGTTTAAAGTGATTTTCATGCTTCCAGGGGCTCGGGAAGTTAATTAAATACCATTTGGAGGCATTTAATGTTCGAGCAAAAACGGCTGATTTTCGACAAAAGAGATAACACCCCCCCATTACGTCATGCTTCAGAAATGTGGAAAATGGTCAGTTTTCAAATGTTTTATTTTTGAACGTCAGTTCACATTTGTAGGTGGATCATCAGTGTTAGAGCTTAAATTAGCATGTTTAAAGTGATTTTCATGCTTCCAGGGGCCCAAAACACAAGATTAATGGAATGGTTAAAAGTGCATGAAAATGGCCAATTTACTCACTCTGAGTTCTCAAAAAGGGTTTCTTCACCCCGGGAAGTGAAATAAATACCATTTGGAGGCATTTAATGTTCGAGCAAAAATGGCAGATTTTCGACAAAAGAGATAACACCCCCCCATTACGTCATGCTTCAGAAATGTGGAAAATGGTCCGTTTTCAAATGTTTTATTTTTGAACGTCAGTTCACATTTGTAGGTGGATCATCAGTGTTAGAGCTAAAATTAGCATGTTTAAAGTGATTTTCATGCTTCCAGGGGCTCGGGAAGTTAATTAAATACCATTTGGAGGCATTTAATGTTCGAGCAAAAACGGCTGATTTTCGACAAAAGAGATAACACCCCCCCATTACGTCATGCTTCAGAAATGTGGAAAATGGTCCGTTTTCAAATGTTTTATTTTTGAACGTCAGTTCACATTTGTAGGTGGATCATCAGTGTTAGAGCTAAAATTAGCATGTTTAAAGTGATTTTCATGCTTCCAGGGGCCCAAAAAACAAGATTTATGGAATGGTTAAAAGTGCATGAAAATGGCCAATTTACTCACTCTGAGTTCTCAAAAAGGGTTTCTTCACCCCGGGAAGTTAATTAAATACCATTTGGAGGCATTTAATGTTCGAGCAAAAACGGCTGATTTTCGACAAAAGAGATAATACCCCCCCATTACGTCATGCTTCAGAAATGTGGAAAATGGTCCGTTTTCAAATGTTTTATTTTTGAACGTCAGTTCACATTTGTAGGTGGATCATCAGTGTTAGAGCTAAAATTAGCATGTTTAAAGTGATTTTCATGCTTCCAGGGGCTCGGGAAGTTAATTAAATACCATTTGGAGGCATTTAATGTTCGAGCAAAAACGGCTGATTTTCGACAAAAGAGATAACACCCCCCCATTACGTCATGCTTCAGAAATGTGGAAAATGGTCCGTTTTCAAATGTTTTATTTTTGAACGTCAGTTCACATTTGTAGGTGGATCATCAGTGTTAGAGCTAAAATTAGCATGTTTAAAGTGATTTTCATGCTTCCAGGGGCCCAAAACACAAGATTTATGGAATGGTTAAAAGTGCATGAAAATGGCCAATTTACTCACTCTGAGTTCTCAAAAAGGATTTCTTCACCCCGGGAAGTGAAATAAATACCATTTGGAGGCATTTAATGTTCGAGCAAAAACGGCTGATTTTCGACAAAAGAGATAACACCCCCCCATTACGTCATGCTTCAGAAATGTGGAAAATGGTCCGTTTTCAAATGTTTTATTTTTGAACGTCAGTTCACATTTGTAGGTGGATCATCAGTGTTAGAGCTAAAATTAGCATGTTTAAAGTGATTTTCATGCTTCCAGGGGCTCGGGAAGTTAATTAAATACCATTTGGAGGCATTTAATGTTCGAGCAAAAACGGCTGATTTTCGACAAAAGAGATAACACCCCCCCATTACGTCATGCTTCAGAAATGTGGAAAATGGTCCGTTTTCAAATGTTTAATTTTTGAACGTCAGTTCACATTTGTAGGTGGATCATCAGTGTTAGAGCTAAAATTAGCATGTTTAAAGTGATTTTCATGCTTCCAGGGGCCCAAAAAACAAGATTTATGGAATGGTTAAAAGTGCATGAAAATGGCCAATTTACTCACTCTGAGTTCTCAAAAAGGGTTTCTTCACCCCGGGAAGTTAATTAAATACCATTTGGAGGCATTTAATGTTCGAGCAAAAACGGCTGATTTTCGACAAAAGAGATAATACCCCCCCATTACGTCATGCTTCAGAAATGTGGAAAATGGTCCGTTTTCAAATGTTTTATTTTTGAACGTCAGTTCACATTTGTAGGTGGATCATCAGTGTTAGAGCTAAAATTAGCATGTTTAAAGTGATTTTCATGCTTCCAGGGGCTCGGGAAGTTAATTAAATACCATTTGGAGGCATTTAATGTTCGAGCAAAAACGGCTGATTTTCGACAAAAGAGATAACACCCCCCCATTACGTCATGCTTCAGAAATGTGGAAAATGGTCCGTTTTCAAATGTTTTATTTTTGAACGTCAGTTCACATTTGTAGGTGGATCATCAGTGTTAGAGCTAAAATTAGCATGTTTAAAGTGATTTTCATGCTTCCAGGGGCCCAAAACACAAGATTTATGGAATGGTTAAAAGTGCATGAAAATGGCCAATTTACTCACTCTGAGTTCTCAAAAAGGATTTCTTCACCCCGGGAAGTGAAATAAATACCATTTGGAGGCATTTAATGTTCGAGCAAAAACGGCTGATTTTCGACAAAAGAGATAACACCCCCCCATTACGTCATGCTTCAGAAATGTGGAAAATGGTCCGTTTTCAAATGTTTTATTTTTGAACGTCAGTTCACATTTGTAGGTGGATCATCAGTGTTAGAGCTAAAATTAGCATGTTTAAAGTGATTTTCATGCTTCCAGGGGCTCGGGAAGTTAATTAAATACCATTTGGAGGCATTTAATGTTCGAGCAAAAACGGCTGATTTTCGACAAAAGAGATAACACCGCCCATTACGTCATGCTTCAGAAATGTGGAAAATGGTCCGTTTTCAAATGTTTTATTTTTGAACGTCAGTTCACATTTGTAGGTGGATCATCAGTGTTAGAGCTAAAATTAGCATGTTTAAAGTGATTTTCATGCTTCCAGGGGCCCGGGAAGTTAATTAAATACCATTTGGAGGCATTTAATGTTCGAGCAAAAACGGCTGATTTTCGACAAAAGAGATAACACCCCCCCATTACGTCATGCTTCAGAAATGTGGAAAATGGTCAGTTTTCAAATGTTTTATTTTTGAACGTCAGTTCACATTTGTAGGTGGATCATCAGTGTTAGAGCTTAAATTAGCATGTTTAAAGTGATTTTCATGCTTCCAGGGGCCCAAAACACAAGATTAATGGAATGGTTAAAAGTGCATGAAAATGGCCAATTTACTCACTCTGAGTTCTCAAAAAGGGTTTCTTCACCCCGGGAAGTGAAATAAATACCATTTGGAGGCATTTAATGTTCGAGCAAAAATGGCAGATTTTCGACAAAAGAGATAACACCCCCCCCATTACGTCATGCTTCAGAAATGTGGAAAATGGTCCGTTTTCAAATGTTTTATTTTTGAACGTCAGTTCACATTTGTAGGTGGATCATCAGTGTTAGAGCTAAAATTAGCATGTTTAAAGTGATTTTCATGCTTCCAGGGGCTCGGGAAGTTAATTAAATACCATTTGGAGGCATTTAATGTTCGAGCAAAAACGGCTGATTTTCGACAAAAGAGATAACACCCCCCATTACGTCATGCTTCAGAAATGTGGAAAATGGTCCGTTTTCAAATGTTTTATTTTTGAACGTCAGTTCACATTTGTAGGTGGATCATCAGTGTTAGAGCTAAAATTAGCATGTTTAAAGTGATTTTCATGCTTCCAGGGGCTCGGGAAGTTAATTAAATACCATTTGGAGGCATTTAATGTTCGAGCAAAAACGGCTGATTTTCGACAAAAGAGATAACACCCCCCCATTACGTCATGCTTCAGAAATGTGGAAAATGGTCCGTTTTCAAATGTTTTATTTTTGAACGTCAGTTCACATTTGTAGGTGGATCATCAGTGTTAGAGCTAAAATTAGCATGTTTAAAGTGATTTTCATGCTTCCAGGGGCTCGGGAAGTTAATTAAATACCATTTGGAGGCATTTAATGTTCGAGCAAAAACGGCTGATTTTCGACAAAAGAGATAACACCCCCCCATTACGTCATGCTTCAGAAATGTGGAAAATGGTCAGTTTTCAAATGTTTTATTTTTGAACGTCAGTTCACATTTGTAGGTGGATCATCAGTGTTAGAGCTTAAATTAGCATGTTTAAAGTGATTTTCATGCTTCCAGGGGCCCAAAACACAAGATTAATGGAATGGTTAAAAGTGCATGAAAATGGCCAATTTACTCACTCTGAGTTCTCAAAAAGGGTTTCTTCACCCCGGGAAGTGAAATAAATACCATTTGGAGGCATTTAATGTTCGAGCAAAAACGGCAGATTTTCGACAAAAGAGATAACACCCCCCCATTACGTCATGCTTCAGAAATGTGGAAAATGGTCCGTTTTCAAATGTTTCATTTTTGAACGTCAGTTCACATTTGTAGGTGGATCATCAGTGTTAGAGCTAAAATTAGCATGTTTAAAGTGATTTTCATGCTTCCAGGGGCTCGGGAAGTTAATTAAATACCATTTGCAGGCATTTAATGTTCGAGCAAAAACGGCTGATTTTCGACAAAAGAGATAACACCCCCCCATTACGTCATGCTTCAGAAATGTGGAAAATGGTCCGTTTTCAAATGTTTTATTTTTGAACGTCAGTTCACATTTGTAGGTGGATCATCAGTGTTAGAGCTAAAATTAGCATGTTTAAAGTGATTTTCATGCTTCCAGGGGCCCAAAAAACAAGATTTATGGAATGGTTAAAAGTGCATGAAAATGGCCAATTTACTCACTCTGAGTTCTCAAAAAGGGTTTCTTCACCCCGGGAAGTTAATTAAATACCATTTGGAGGCATTTAATGTTCGAGCAAAAACGGCTGATTTTCGACAAAAGAGATAATACCCCCCCATTACGTCATGCTTCAGAAATGTGGAAAATGGTCCGTTTTCAAATGTTTTATTTTTGAACGTCAGTTCACATTTGTAGGTGGATCATCAGTGTTAGAGCTAAAATTAGCATGTTTAAAGTGATTTTCATGCTTCCAGGGGCTCGGGAAGTTAATTAAATACCATTTGGAGGCATTTAATGTTCGAGCAAAAACGGCTGATTTTCGACAAAAGAGATAACACCCCCCCATTACGTCATGCTTCAGAAATGTGGAAAATGGTCCGTTTTCAAATGTTTTATTTTTGAACGTCAGTTCACATTTGTAGGTGGATCATCAGTGTTAGAGCTAAAATTAGCATGTTTAAAGTGATTTTCATGCTTCCAGGGGCTCGGGAAGTTAATTAAATACCATTTGGAGGCATTTAATGTTCGAGCAAAAACGGCTGATTTTCGACAAAAGAGATAACACCCCCCCATTACGTCATGCTTCAGAAATGTGGAAAATGGTCAGTTTTCAAATGTTTTATTTTTGAACGTCAGTTCACATTTGTAGGTGGATCATCAGTGTTAGAGCTTAAATTAGCATGTTTAAAGTGATTTTCATGCTTCCAGGGGCCCAAAACACAAGATTAATGGAATGGTTAAAAGTGCATGAAAATGGCCAATTTACTCACTCTGAGTTCTCAAAAAGGGTTTCTTCACCCCGGGAAGTGAAATAAATACCATTTGGAGGCATTTAATGTTCGAGCAAAAACGGCAGATTTTCGACAAAAGAGATAACACCCCCCCATTACGTCATGCTTCAGAAATGTGGAAAATGGTCCGTTTTCAAATGTTTCATTTTTGAACGTCAGTTCACATTTGTAGGTGGATCATCAGTGTTAGAGCTAAAATTAGCATGTTTAAAGTGATTTTCATGCTTCCAGGGGCTCGGGAAGTTAATTAAATACCATTTGCAGGCATTTAATGTTCGAGCAAAAACGGCTGATTTTCGACAAAAGAGATAACACCCCCCCATTACGTCATGCTTCAGAAATGTGGAAAATGGTCCGTTTTCAAATGTTTTATTTTTGAACGTCAGTTCACATTTGTAGGTGGATCATCAGTGTTAGAGCTAAAATTAGCATGTTTAAAGTGATTTTCATGCTTCCAGGGGCCCAAAAAACAAGATTTATGGAATGGTTAAAAGTGCATGAAAATGGCCAATTTACTCACTCTGAGTTCTCAAAAAGGGTTTCTTCACCCCGGGAAGTTAATTAAATACCATTTGGAGGCATTTAATGTTCGAGCAAAAACGGCTGATTTTCGACAAAAGAGATAATACCCCCCCATTACGTCATGCTTCAGAAATGTGGAAAATGGTCCGTTTTCAAATGTTTTATTTTTGAACGTCAGTTCACATTTGTAGGTGGATCATCAGTGTTAGAGCTAAAATTAGCATGTTTAAAGTGATTTTCATGCTTCCAGGGGCTCGGGAAGTTAATTAAATACCATTTGGAGGCATTTAATGTTCGAGCAAAAACGGCTGATTTTCGACAAAAGAGATAACACCCCCCCATTACGTCATGCTTCAGAAATGTGGAAAATGGTCCGTTTTCAAATGTTTTATTTTTGAATGTCAGTTTACATTTGTAGGTGGATCATCAGTGTTAGAGCTAAAATTAGCATGTTTAAAGTGATTTTCATGCTTCCAGGGGCCCAAAACACAAGATTTATGGAATGGTTAAAAGTGCATGAAAATGGCCAATTTACTCACTCTGAGTTCTCAAAAAGGGTTTCTTCACCCCGGGAAGTGAAATAAATACCATTTGGAGGCATTTAATGTTCGAGCAAAAACGGCTGATTTTCGACAAAAGAGATAACACCCCCCCATTACGTCATGCTTCAGAAATGTGGAAAATGGTCCGTTTTCAAATGTTTTATTTTTGAACGTCAGTTCACATTTGTAGGTGGATCATCAGTGTTAGAGCTAAAATTAGCATGTTTAAAGTGATTTTCATGCTTCCAGGGGCTCGGGAAGTTAATTAAATACCATTTGGAGGCATTTAATGTTCGAGCAAAAACGGCTGATTTTCGACAAAAGAGATAACACCCCCCCATTACGTCATGCTTCAGAAATGTGGAAAATGGTCCGTTTTCAAATGTTTTATTTTTGAACGTCAGTTCACATTTGTAGGTGGATCATCAGTGTTAGAGCTAAAATTAGCATGTTTAAAGTGATTTTCATGCTTCCAGGGGCTCGGGAAGTTAATTAAATACCATTTGGAGGCATTTAATGTTCGAGCAAAAACGGCTGATTTTCGACAACAGAGATAACACCCCCCCATTACGTCATGCTTCAGAAATGTGGAAATGGTCCGTTTTCAAATGTTTTATTTTTGAACGTCAGTTCACATTTGTAGGTGGATCATCAGTGTTAGAGCTAAAATTAGCATGTTTAAAGTGATTTTCATGCTTCCAAGGGCCCAAAACACAAGATTTATGGAATGGTTAAAAGTGCATGAAAATGGCCAATTTACTCACTCTGAGTTCTCAAAAAGGGTTTCTTCACCCCGGGAAGTTAATTAAATACCATTTGGAGGCATTTAATGCTCGAGCAAAAACTGCTGATTTTCGACAAAAGAGATAACACCCCCCCATTACGTCATGCTTCAGAAATGTGGAAAATGGTCCGTTTTCAAATGTTTTTTTTTTGAACGTCAGTTCACATTTGTAGGTGGATCATCAGTGTTAGAGCTAAAATTAGCATGTTTAAAGTGATTTTCATGCTTCCAGGGGCTCGGGAAGTTAAATAAATACCATTTGGAGGCATTTAATGTTCGAGCAAAAACGGCTGATTTTCGACAAAAGAGATAACACCCCCCCATTACGTCATGCTTCAGAAATGTGGAAAATGGTCCGTTTTCAAATGTTTTATTTTTGAACGTCAGTTCACATTTGTAGGTGGATCATCAGTGTTAGAGCTAAAATTAGCATGTTTAAAGTGATTTTCATGCTTCCAGGGGCCCAAAACACAAGATTTATGGAATGGTTAAAAGTGCATGAAAATGGCCAATTTACTCACTCTGAGTTCTCAAAAAGGATTTCTTCACCCCGGGAAGTGAAATAAATACTATTTGGAGGCATTTAATGTTCGAGCAAAAATGGCTGATTTTCGACAAAAGAGATAACACCCCCCCATTACGTCATGCTTCAGAAATGTGGAAAATGGTCCGTTTTCAAATGTTTTATTTTTGAACGTCAGTTCACATTTGTAGGTGGATCATCAGTGTTAGAGCTAAAATTAGCATGTTTAAAGTGATTTTCATGCTTCCAGGGGCTCGGGAAGTTAATTAAATACCATTTGGAGGCATTTAATGTTCGAGCAAAAACGGCTGATTTTCGACAAAAGAGATAACACCGCCCATTACGTCATGCTTCAGAAATGTGGAAAATGGTCCGTTTTCAAATGTTTTATTTTTGAACGTCAGTTCACATTTGTGGGTGGATCATCAGTGTTAGAGCTAAAATTAGCATGTTTAAAGTGATTTTCATGCTTCCAGGGGCTCGGGAAGTTAATTAAATACCATTTGGAGGCATTTAATGTTCGAGCAAAAACGGCTGATTTTCGACAAAAGAGATAACACCCCCCCATTACGTCATGCTTCAGAAATGTGGAAAATGGTCCGTTTTCAAATGTTTTATTTTTGAACGTCAGTTCACATTTGTAGGTGGATCATCAGTGTTAGAGCTAAAATTAGCATGTTTAAAGTGATTTTCATGCTTCCAGGGGCTCGGGAAGTTAATTAAATACCATTTGGAGGCATTTAATGTTCGAGCAAAAACGGCTGATTTTCGACAAAAGAGATAACACCCCCCCATTACGTCATGCTTCAGAAATGTGGAAAATGGTCCGTTTTCAAATGTTTTATTTTTGAACGTCAGTTCACATTTGTAGGTGGATCATCAGTGTTAGAGCTAAAATTAGCATGTTTAAAGTGATTTTCATGCTTCCAGGGGCTCGGGAAGTTAATTAAATACATTTGGAGGCATTTAATGTTCGAGCAAAAACGGCTGATTTTCGACAAAAGAGATAACACCCCCCCATTACGTCATGCTTCAGAAATGTGGAAAATGGTCCGTTTTCAAATGTTTTATTTTTGAACGTCAGTTCACATTTGTAGGTGGATCATCAGTGTTAGAGCTAAAATTAGCATGTTTAAAGTGACTTTCATGCTTCCAGGGGCTCGGGAAGTTAATTAAATACCATTTGGAGGCATTTAATGTTTGAGCAAAAACGGCTGATTTTCGACAAAAGAGATAACACCCCCCCCATTACGTCATGCTTCAGAAATGTGGAAAATGGTCCATTTTCAAATGTTTTATTTTTGAACGTCAGTTCACATTTGTAGGTGGATCATCAGTGTTAGAGCTAAAATTAGCATGTTTAAAGTGATTTTCATGCTTCCAGGGGCTCGGGAAGTTAATTAAATACCATTGGGAGGCATTTAATGTTCGAGCAAAAACGGCTGATGTTCGACAAAAGAGATAACACCCCCCCATTACGTCATGCTTCAGAAATGTGGAAAATGGTCCGTTTTCAAATGTTTTATTTTTGAACGTCAGTTCACATTTGTAGGTGGATCATCAGTGTTAGAGCTAAAATTAGCATGTTTAAAGTGATTTTCATGCTTCCAGGGGCTCGGGAAGTTAATTAAATACCATTTGGAGGCATTTAATGTTCGAGCAAAAACGGCTGATTTTCGACAAAAGAGATAACACCCCCCCATTACGTCATGCTTCAGAAATGTGGAAAATGGTCCGTTTTCAAATGTTTTATTTTTGAACGTCAGTTCACATTTGTAGGGTGATCATCAGTGTTAGAGCTAAAATTAGCATGTTTAAAGTGATTTTCATGCTTCCAGGGGCCCAAAACACAAGATTTATGGAATGGTTAAAAGTGCATGAAAATGGCCAATTTACTCACTCTGAGTTCTCAAAAAGGGTTTCTTCACCCCGGGAAGTTAATTAAATACCATTTGGAGGCATTTAATGTTCGAGCAAAAACGGCTGATTTTCGACAAAAGAGATAACACCCCCCCATTACGTCATGCTTCGGAAATGTGGAAAATGGTCCGTTTTCAAATGTTTTATTTTTGAACGTCAGTTCACATTTGTAGGTGGATCATCAGTGTTAGAGGTAAAATTAGCATGTTTAAAGTGATGTTCATGCTTCCAGGGGCTCGGGAAGTTAATTAAATACCATTTGGAGGCATTTAATGTTCGAGCAAAAACGGCTGATTTTCGACAAAAGAGATAACACCCCCCCATTACGTCATGCTTCAGAAATGTGGAAAATAGTCCGTTTTCAAATGTTTTATTTTTGAACGTCAGTTCACATTTGTAGGTGGATCATCAGTGTTAGAGCTAAAATTAGCATGTTTAAAGTGATTTTCATGCTTCCAGGGGCCCAAAACACAAGATTTATGGAATGGTTAAAAGTGCATGAAAATGGCCAATTTACTCACTCTGAGTTCTCAAAAAGGGTTTCTTTACCCCGGGAAGTTAATTAAATACCATTTGGAGGCATTTAATGTTCGAGCAAAAACGGCTGATTTTCGACAAAAGAGATAACACCCCCCCATTACGTCATGCTTCAGAAATGTGGAAAATGGTCCGTTTTCAAATGTTTTATTTTTGAACGTCAGTTCACATTTGTAGGTGGATCATCAGTGTTAGAGCTAAAATTAGCATGTTTAAAGTGATTTTCATGCTTCCAGGGGCTCGGGAAGTTAATTAAATACCATTTGGAGGCATTTAATGTTCGAGCAAAAACGGCTGATTTTCGACAAAAGAGATAACACCCCCCCATTACGTCATGCTTCAGAAATGTGGAAAATGGTCCGTTTTCAAATGTTTTATTTTTGAACGTCAGTTCACATTTGTAGGTGGATCATCAGTGTTAGAGCTAAAATTAGCATGTTTAAAGTGATTTTCATGCTTCCAGGGGCCCAAAACACAAGATTTATGGAATGGTTAAAAGTGCATGAAAATGGCCAATTTACTCACTCTGAGTTCTCAAAAAGGGTTTCTTCACCCCGGGAAGTTCATTAAATACCAATTGGAGGCATTTAATGTTCGAGCAAAAAACGGCTGATTTTCGACAAAAGAGATAACACCCCCCCCATTACGTCATGCTTCAGAAATGTGGAAAATGGTCCGTTTTCAAATGTTTTATTTTTGAACGTCAGTTCACATTTGTAGGTGGATCATCAGTGTTAGAGCTAAAATTAGCATGTTTAAAGTGATTTTCATGCTTCCAGGGGCCCAAAACACAAGATTAATGGAATGGTTAAAAGTGCATGAAAATGGCCAATTTACTCACTCTGAGTTCTCAAAAAGGGTTTCTTCACCCCGGGAAGTGAAATAAATACCATTTGGAGGCATTTAATGTTCGAGCAAAAACGGCTGATTTTCGACAAAAGAGATAACACCCCCCCATTACGTCATGCTTCAGAAATGTGGAAAATGGTCCGTTTTCAAATGTTTTATTTTTGAACGTCAGTTCACATTTGTAGGTGGATCATCAGTGTTAGAGCTAAAATTAGCATGTTTAAAGTGATTTTCATGCTTCCAGGGGCTCGGGAAGTTAATTAAATACCATTTGGAGGCATTTAATGTTCGAGCAAAAACGGCTGATTTTCGACAAAAGAGATAACACGCCCCCATTACGTCATGCTTCAGAAATGTGGAAAATGGTCCGTTTTCAAATGTTTTATTTTTGAACGTCAGTTCACATTTGTAGGTGGATCATCAGTGTTAGAGCTA
Source organism: Lissotriton vulgaris (assembly GCF_964263255.1). Lineage (NCBI taxonomy): Eukaryota > Metazoa > Chordata > Amphibia > Caudata > Salamandridae > Lissotriton > Lissotriton vulgaris. The sequence continues at coordinate 168,078 of NW_028251000.1, forward strand.
AAATTAGCATGTTTAAAGTGATTTTCATGCTTCCAGGGGCTCGGGAAGTTAATTAAATACCATTTGGAGGCATTTAATGTTCGAGCAAAAACGGCTGATTTTCGACAAAAGAGATAACACCCCCCCATTACGTCATGCTTCAGAAATGTGGAAAATGGTCAGTTTTCAAATGTTTTATTTTTGAACGTCAGTTCACATTTGTAGGTGGATCATCAGTGTTAGAGCTAAAATTAGCATGTTTAAAGTGATTTTCATGCTTCCAGGGGCCCAAAACACAAGATTTATGGAATGGTTAAAAGTGCATGAAAATGGCCAATTTACTCACTCTGAGTTCTCAAAAAGGGTTTCTTCACCCCGGGAAGTTAATTAAATACCATTTGGAGGCATTTAATGTTCGAGCAAAAACGGCTGATTTTCGACAAAAGAGATAACACCCCCCCATTACGTCATGCTTCAGAAATGTGGAAAATGGTCCGTTTTCAAATGTTTTATTTTTGAACGTCAGTTCACATTTGTAGGTGGATCATCAGTGTTGGAGCTAAAATAGCATGTTTAAAGTGATTTTCATGCTTCCAGGGGCTCGGGAAGTTAATTAAATACCATTTGGAGGCATTTAATGTTCGAGCAAAAACGGCAGATTTTCGACAAAAGAGATAACACCCCCCCATTACGTCATGCTTCAGAAATGTGGAAAATGGTCCGTTTTCAAATGTTTTATTTTTGAACGTCAGTTCACATTTGTAGGTGGATCATCAGTGTTAGAGCTAAAATTAGCATGTTTAAAGTGATTTTCATGCTTCCAGTGGCCCAAAACACAAGATTTATGGAATGGTTAAAAGTGCATGAAAATGGCCAATTTACTCACTCTGAGTTCTCAAAAAGGGTTTCTTCACCCCGGGAAGTTAATGAAATACCATTTGGAGGCATTTAATGTTCGAGCAAAAACGGCTGATTTTCGACAAAAGAGATAACACCCCCCCATTACGTCATGCTTCAGAAATGTGGAAAATGGTCCGTTTTCAAATGTTTTATTTTTGAACGTCAGTTCACATTTGTAGGTGTATCATCAGTGTTAGAGCTAAAATTAGCATGTTTAAAGTGATTTTCATGCTTCCAGGGGCTCGGGAAGTTAATTAAATACCATTTGGAGGCATTTAATGTTCGAGCAAAAACGGCTGATTTTCGACAAAAGAGATAACACCCCCCCCATTACGTCATGCTTCAGAAATGTGGAAAATAGTCCGTTTTCAAATGTTTTATTTTTGAACGTCAGTTCACATTTGTAGGTGGATCATCAGTGTTAGAGCTAAAATTAGCATGTTTAAAGTGATTTTCATGCTTCCAGGGGCCCAGAACACAAGATTTATGGAATGGTTAAAAGTGCATGAAAATGGCCAATTTACTCACTCTGAGTTCTCAAAAAGGGTTTCTTCACCCCGGGAAGTTAATTAAATACCATTTGGAGGCATTTAATGTTCGAGCAAAAACGGCTGATTTTCGACAAAAGAGATAACACCCCCCCATTACGTCATGCTTCAGAAATGTGGAAAATGGTCCGTTTTCAAATGTTTTATTTTTGAACGTCAGTTCACATTTGTAGGTGGATCATCAGTGTTAGAGCTAAAATTAGCATGTTTAAAGTGATTTTCATGCTTCCAGGGGCTCGGGAAGTTAATTAAATACCATTTGGAGGCATTTAATGTTCGAGCAAAAATGGCTGATTTTCGACAAAAGAGATAACACCCCCCCCATTACGTCATGCTTCAGAAATGTGGAAAATGGTCCGTTTTCAAATGTTTTATTTTTGAACGTCAGTTCACATTTGTAGGTGGATCATCAGTGTTAGAGCTAAAATTAGCATGTTTAAAGTGATTTTCATGCTTCCAGGGGCCCAAAACACAAGATTTATGGAATGGTTAAAAGTGCATGAAAATGGCCAATTTACTCACTCTGAGTTCTCAAAAAGGGTTTCTTCACCCCGGGAAGTTAATTAAATACCATTTGGAGGCATTTAATGTTCGAGCAAAAACGGCTGATTTTCGACAAAAGAGATAACACCCCCCCATTACGTCATGCTTCAGAAATGTGGAAAATGGTCCGTTTTCAAATGTTTTATTTTTGAACGTCAGTTCACATTTGTAGGTGGATCATCAGTGTTAGAGCTAAAATTAGCATGTTTAAAGTGATTTTCATGCTTCCAGGGGCTCGGGAAGTTAATTAAATACCATTTGGAGGCATTTAATGTTCGAGCAAAAACGGCTGATTTTCGACAAAAGAGATAACACCCCCCCATTACGTCATGCTTCAGAAATGTGGAAAATGGTCCGTTTTCAAATGTTTTATTTTTGAACGTCAGTTCACATTTGTAGGTGGATCATCAGTGTTAGAGCTAAAATTAGCATGTTTAAAGTGATTTTCATGCTTCCAGGGGCCCAAAACACAAGATTTATGGAATGGTTAAAAGTGCATGAAAATGGCCAATTTACTCACTCTGAGTTCTCAAAAAGGGTTTCTTCACCCCGGGAAGTGAAATAAATACCATTTGGAGGCATTTAATGTTCGAGCAAAAACGGCTGATATTCGACAAAAGAGATAACACCCGCCCATTACGTCATGCTTCAGAAATGTGGAAAATGGTCCGTTTTCAAATGTTTTATTTTTGAACGTCAGTTCACATTTGTAGGTGGATCATCAGTGTTAGAGCTAAAATTAGCATGTTTAAAGTGATTTTCATGCTTCCAGGGGCTCGGGAAGTTAATTAAATACCATTTGGAGGCATTTAATGTTCGAGCAAAAACGGCTGATTTTCGACAAAAGAGATAACACCCCCCCATTACGTCATGCTTCAGAAATGTGGAAAATGGTCCGTTTTCAAATGTTTTATTTTTGAACGTCAGTTCACATTTGTAGGTGGATCATCAGTGTTAGAGCTAAAATTAGCATGTTTAAAGTGATTTTCATGCTTCCAGGGGCTCGGGAAGTTAATTAAATACCATTTGGAGGCATTTAATGTTCGAGCAAAAACGGCTGATTTTCGACAAAAGAGATAACACCCCCCCATTACGTCATGCTTCAGAAATGTGGAAAATGGTCCATTTTCAAATGTTTTATTTTTGAACGTCAGTTCACATTTGTAGGTGGATCATCAGTGTTAGAGCTAAAATTAGCATGTTTAAAGTGATTTTCATGCTTCCAGGGGCTCGGGAAGTTAATTAAATACCATTTGGAGGCATTTAATGTTCGAGCAAAAACGGCTGATTTTCGACAAAAGAGATAACACCCCCCCATTACGTCATGCTTCAGAAATGTGGAAAATGGTCCGTTTTCAAATGTTTTATTTTTGAACGTCAGTTCACATTTGTAGGTGGATCATCAGTGTTAGAGCTAAAATTAGCATGTTTAAAGTGATTTTCATGCTTCCAGGGGCCCAAAAGACAAGATTTATGGAATGGTTAAAAGTGCATGAAAATGGCCAATTTACTAACTCTGAGTTCTCAAAAAGGGTTTCTTCACCCCGGGAAGTTAATTAAATACCATTTGGAGGCATTTAATGTTCGAGCAAAAACGGCTGATTTTCGACAAAAGAGATAACACCCCCCCATTACGTCATGCTTCAGAAATGTGGAAAATGGTCCGTTTTCAAATGTTTTATTTTTGAACGTCAGTTCACATTTGTAGGTGGATCATCAGTGTTAGAGCTAAAATTAGCATGTTTAAAGTGATTTTCATGCTTCCAGGGGCTCGGGAAGTGAAATAAATACCATTTGGAGGCATTTAATGTTCGAGCAAAAACGGCTGATTTTCGACAAAAGAGATAACACCCCCCCCATTACGTCATGCTTCAGAAATGTGGAAAATGGTCCGTTTTCAAATGTTTTATTTTTGAACGTCAGTTCACATTTGTAGGTGGATCATCGGTGTTAGAGCTAAAATTAGCATGTTTAAAGTGATTTTCATGCTTCCAGGGGCTCGGGAAGTGAAATAAATACCATTTGGAGGCATTTAATGTTCGAGCAAAAACGGCTGATTTTCGACAAAAGAGATAACACCCCCCCATTACGTCATGCTTCAGAAATGTGGAAAATGGTCCGTTTTCAAATGTTTTATTTTTGAACGTCAGTTCACATTTGTAGGTGGATCATCAGTGTTAGAGCTAAAATTAGCATGTTTAAAGTGATTTTCATGCTTCCAGGGGCCCAAAACACAAGATTTATGGAATGGTTAAAAGTGCATGAAAATGGCCAATTTACTCACTCTGAGTTCTCAAAAAGGGTTTCTTCACCCTGGGAAGTTAATTAAATACCATTTGGAGGCATTTAATGTTCGAGCAAAAACGGCTGATTTTCGACAAAAGAGATAACACCCCCCCATTACGTCATGCTTCAGAAATGTGGAAAATGGTCCGTTTTCAAATGTTTTATTTTTGAACGTCAGTTCACATTTGTAGGTGGATCATCAGTGTTAGAGCTAAAATTAGCATGTTTAAAGTGATTTTCATGCTTCCAGGGGCTCGGGAAGTTAATTAAATACCATTTGGAGGCATTTAATGTTCGAGCAAAAACGGCTGATTTTCAACAAAAGAGATAACACCCCCCCATTACGTCATGCTTCAGAAATGTGGAAAATGGTCCGTTTTCAAATGTTTTATTTTTGAACGTCAGTTCACATTTGTAGGTGGATCATCAGTGTTAGAGCTAAAATTAGCATGTTTAAAGTGATTTTCATGCTTCCAGGGGCTCGGGAAGTTAATTAAATACCATTTGGAGGCATTTAATGTTCGAGCAAAAACGGCTGATTTTCGACAAAAGAGATAACACCCCCCCATTACGTCATGCTTCAGAAATGTGGAAAATGGTCCGTTTTCAAATGTTTTATTTTTGAACGTCAGTTCACATTTGTAGGTGGATCATCAGTGTTAGAGCTAAAATTAGCATGTTTAAAGTGATTTTCATGCTTCCAGGGGCCCAAAACACAAGATTTATGGAATGGTTAAAAGTGCATGAAAATGGCCAATTTACTCACTCTGAGTTCTCAAAAAGGGTTTCTTCACCCCGGGAAGTGAAATAAATACCATTTGGAGGCATTTAATGTTCGAGCAAAAACGGCAGATTTTCGACAAAAGAGATAACACCCCCCCATTACGTCATGCTTCAGAAATGTGGAAAATGGTCCGTTTTCAAATGTTTTATTTTTGAACGTCAGTTCACATTTGTAGGTGGATCATCAGTGTTAGAGCTAAAATTAGCATGTTTAAAGTGATTTTCATGCTTCCAGGGGCCCAAAACACAAGATTTATGGAATGGTTAAAAGTGCATGAAAATGGCCAATTTACTCACTCTGAGTTCTCAAAAAGGGTTTCTTCACCCCGGGAAGTGAAATAAATACCATTTGGAGGCATTTAATGTTCGAGCAAAAACGGCTGATATTCGACAAAAGAGATAACACCCGCCCATTACGTCATGCTTCAGAAATGTGGAAAATGGTCCGTTTTCAAATGTTTTATTTTTGAACGTCAGTTCACATTTGTAGGTGGATCATCAGTGTTAGAGCTAAAATTAGCATGTTTAAAGTGATTTTCATGCTTCCAGGGGCTCGGGAAGTTAATTAAATACCATTTGGAGGCATTTAATGTTCGAGCAAAAACGGCTGATTTTCGACAAAAGAGATAACACCCCCCCATTACGTCATGCTTCAGAAATGTGGAAAATGGTCCGTTTTCAAATGTTTTATTTTTGAACGTCAGTTCACATTTGTAGGTGGATCATCAGTGTTAGAGCTAAAATTAGCATGTTTAAAGTGATTTTCATGCTTCCAGGGGCTCGGGAAGTTAATTAAATACCATTTGGAGGCATTTAATGTTCGAGCAAAAACGGCTGATTTTCGACAAAAGAGATAACACCCCCCCATTACGTCATGCTTCAGAAATGTGGAAAATGGTCCATTTTCAAATGTTTTATTTTTGAACGTCAGTTCACATTTGTAGGTGGATCATCAGTGTTAGAGCTAAAATTAGCATGTTTAAAGTGATTTTCATGCTTCCAGGGGCTCGGGAAGTTAATTAAATACCATTTGGAGGCATTTAATGTTCGAGCAAAAACGGCTGATTTTCGACAAAAGAGATAACACCCCCCCATTACGTCATGCTTCAGAAATGTGGAAAATGGTCCGTTTTCAAATGTTTTATTTTTGAACGTCAGTTCACATTTGTAGGTGGATCATCAGTGTTAGAGCTAAAATTAGCATGTTTAAAGTGATTTTCATGCTTCCAGGGGCCCAAAAGACAAGATTTATGGAATGGTTAAAAGTGCATGAAAATGGCCAATTTACTAACTCTGAGTTCTCAAAAAGGGTTTCTTCACCCCGGGAAGTTAATTAAATACCATTTGGAGGCATTTAATGTTCGAGCAAAAACGGCTGATTTTCGACAAAAGAGATAACACCCCCCCATTACGTCATGCTTCAGAAATGTGGAAAATGGTCCGTTTTCAAATGTTTTATTTTTGAACGTCAGTTCACATTTGTAGGTGGATCATCAGTGTTAGAGCTAAAATTAGCATGTTTAAAGTGATTTTCATGCTTCCAGGGGCTCGGGAAGTGAAATAAATACCATTTGGAGGCATTTAATGTTCGAGCAAAAACGGCTGATTTTCGACAAAAGAGATAACACCCCCCCCATTACGTCATGCTTCAGAAATGTGGAAAATGGTCCGTTTTCAAATGTTTTATTTTTGAACGTCAGTTCACATTTGTAGGTGGATCATCGGTGTTAGAGCTAAAATTAGCATGTTTAAAGTGATTTTCATGCTTCCAGGGGCTCGGGAAGTGAAATAAATACCATTTGGAGGCATTTAATGTTCGAGCAAAAACGGCTGATTTTCGACAAAAGAGATAACACCCCCCCATTACGTCATGCTTCAGAAATGTGGAAAATGGTCCGTTTTCAAATGTTTTATTTTTGAACGTCAGTTCACATTTGTAGGTGGATCATCAGTGTTAGAGCTAAAATTAGCATGTTTAAAGTGATTTTCATGCTTCCAGGGGCCCAAAACACAAGATTTATGGAATGGTTAAAAGTGCATGAAAATGGCCAATTTACTCACTCTGAGTTCTCAAAAAGGGTTTCTTCACCCCGGGAAGTTAATTAAATACCATTTGGAGGCATTTAATGTTCGAGCAAAAACGGCTGATTTTCGACAAAAGAGATAACACCCCCCCATTACGTCATGCTTCAGAAATGTGGAAAATGGTCCGTTTTCAAATGTTTTATTTTTGAACGTCAGTTCACATTTGTAGGTGGATCATCAGTGTTGGAGCTAAAATTAGCATGTTTAAAGTGATTTTCATGCTTCCAGGGGCTCGGGAAGTTAATTAAATACCATTTGGAGGCATTTAATGTTCGAGCAAAAACGGCTGATTTTCGACAAAAGAGATAACACCCCCCCATTACGTCATGCTTCAGAAATGTGGAAAATGGTCCGTTTTCAAATGTTTTATTTTTGAACGTCAGTTCACATTTGTAGGTGGATCATCAGTGTTAGAGCTAAAATTAGCATGTTTAAAGTGATTTTCATGCTTCCAGTGGCCCAAAACACAAGATTTATGGAATGGTTAAAAGTGCATGAAAATGGCCAATTTACTCACTCTGAGTTCTCAAAAAGGGTTTCTTCACCCCGGGAAGTTAATTAAATACCATTTGGAGGCATTTAATGTTCGAGCAAAAACGGCTGATTTTCGACAAAAGAGATAACACCCCCCCATTACGTCATGCTTCAGAAATGTGGAAAATGGTCCGTTTTCAAATGTTTTATTTTTGAACGTCAGTTCACATTTGTAGGTGTATCATCAGTGTTAGAGCTAAAATTAGCATGTTTAAAGTGATTTTCATGCTTCCAGGGGCTCGGGAAGTTAATTAAATACCATTTGGAGGCATTTAATGTTCGAGCAAAAACGGCTGATTTTCGACAAAAGAGATAACACCCCCCCATTACGTCATGCTTCAGAAATGTGGAAAATGGTCCGTTTTCAAATGTTTTATTTTTGAACGTCAGTTCACATTTGTAGGTGGATCATCAGTGTTAGAGCTAAAATTAGCATGTTTAAAGTAATTTTCATGCTTCCAGGGGCCCAAAACACAAGATTTATGGAATGGTTAAAAGTGCATGAAAATGGCCAATTTACTCACTCTGAGTTCTCAAAAAGGGTTTCTTCACCCCGGGAAGTTAATTAAATACCATTTGGAGGCATTTAATGTTCGAGCAAAAACGGCTGATTTTCGACAAAAGAGATAACACCCCCCCATTACGTCATGCTTCAGAAATGTGGAAAATGGTCCGTTTTCAAATGTTTTATTTTTGAACGTCAGTTCACATTTGTAGGTGGATCATCAGTGTTAGAGCTAAAATTAGCATGTTTAAAGTGATTTTCATGCTTCCAGGGGCTCGGGAAGTTAATTAAATACCATTTGGAGGCATTTAATGTTCGAGCAAAAATGGCTGATTTTCGACAAAAGAGATAACACCCCCCCCATTACGTCATGCTTCAGAAATGTGGAAAATGGTCCGTTTTCAAATGTTTTATTTTTGAACGTCAGTTCACATTTGTAGGTGGATCATCAGTGTTAGAGCTAAAATTAGCATGTTTAAAGTGATTTTCATGCTTCCAGGGGCCCAAAACACAAGATTTATGGAATGGTTAAAAGTCCATGAAAATGGCCAATTTACTCACTCTGAGTTCTCAAAAAGGGTTTCTTCACCCCGGGAAGTTAATTAAATACCATTTGGAGGCATTTAATGTTCGAGCAAAAACGGCTGATTTTCGACAAAAGAGATAACACCCCCCCATTACGTCATGCTTCAGAAATGTGGAAAATGGTCCGTTTTCAAATGTTTTATTTTTGAACGTCAGTTCACATTTGTAGGTGGATCATCAGTGTTAGAGCTAAAATTAGCATGTTTAAAGTGATTTTCATGCTTCCAGGGGCTCGGGAAGTTAATTAAATACCATTTGGAGGCATTTAATGTTCGAGCAAAAACGGCTGATTTTCGACAAAAGAGATAACACCCCCCCATTACGTCATGCTTCAGAAATGTGGAAAATGGTCCGTTTTCAAATGTTTTATTTTTGAACGTCAGTTCACATTTGTAGGTGGATCATCAGTGTTAGAGCTAAAATTAGCATGTTTAAAGTGATTTTCATGCTTCCAGGGGCCCAAAACACAAGATTTATGGAATGGTTAAAAGTGCATGAAAATGGCCAATTTACTCACTCTGAGTTCTCAAAAAGGGTTTCTTCACCCCGGGAAGTGAAATAAATACCATTTGGAGGCATTTAATGTTCGAGCAAAAACGGCTGATATTCGACAAAAGAGATAACACCCGCCCATTACGTCATGCTTCAGAAATGTGGAAAATGGTCCGTTTTCAAATGTTTTATTTTTGAACGTCAGTTCACATTTGTAGGTGGATCATCAGTGTTAGAGCTAAAATTAGCATGTTTAAAGTGATTTTCATGCTTCCAGGGGCTCGGGAAGTTAATTAAATACCATTTGGAGGCATTTAATGTTCGAGCAAAAACGGCTGATTTTCGACAAAAGAGATAACACCCCCCCATTACGTCATGCTTCAGAAATGTGGAAAATGGTCCGTTTTCAAATGTTTTATTTTTGAACGTCAGTTCACATTTGTAGGTGGATCATCAGTGTTAGAGCTAAAATTAGCATGTTTAAAGTGATTTTCATGCTTCCAGGGGCTCGGGAAGTTAATTAAATACCATTTGGAGGCATTTAATGTTCGAGCAAAAACGGCTGATTTTCGACAAAAGAGATAACACCCCCCCATTACGTCATGCTTCAGAAATGTGGAAAATGGTCCATTTTCAAATGTTTTATTTTTGAACGTCAGTTCACATTTGTAGGTGGATCATCAGTGTTAGAGCTAAAATTAGCATGTTTAAAGTGATTTTCATGCTTCCAGGGGCTCGGGAAGTTAATTAAATACCATTTGGAGGCATTTAATGTTCGAGCAAAAACGGCTGATTTTCGACAAAAGAGATAACACCCCCCCATTACGTCATGCTTCAGAAATGTGGAAAATGGTCCGTTTTCAAATGTTTTATTTTTGAACGTCAGTTCACATTTGTAGGTGGATCATCAGTGTTAGAGCTAAAATTAGCATGTTTAAAGTGATTTTCATGCTTCCAGGGGCCCAAAAGACAAGATTTATGGAATGGTTAAAAGTGCATGAAAATGGCCAATTTACTCACTCTGAGTTCTCAAAAAGGGTTTCTTCACCCCGGGAAGTTAATTAAATACCATTTGGAGGCATTTAATGTTCGAGCAAAAACGGCTGATTTTCGACAAAAGAGATAACACCCCCCCATTACGTCATGCTTCAGAAATGTGGAAAATGGTCCGTTTTCAAATGTTTTATTTTTGAACGTCAGTTCACATTTGTAGGTGGATCATCAGTGTTAGAGCTAAAATTAGCATGTTTAAAGTGATTTTCATGCTTCCAGGGGCTCGGGAAGTGAAATAAATACCATTTGGAGGCATTTAATGTTCGAGCAAAAACGGCTGATTTTCGACAAAAGAGATAACACCCCCCCCATTACGTCATGCTTCAGAAATGTGGAAAATGGTCCGTTTTCAAATGTTTTATTTTTGAACGTCAGTTCACATTTGTAGGTGGATCATCGGTGTTAGAGCTAAAATTAGCATGTTTAAAGTGATTTTCATGCTTCCAGGGGCTCGGGAAGTGAAATAAATACCATTTGGAGGCATTTAATGTTCGAGCAAAAACGGCTGATTTTCGACAAAAGAGATAACACCCCCCCATTACGTCATGCTTCAGAAATGTGGAAAATGGTCCGTTTTCAAATGTTTTATTTTTGAACGTCAGTTCACATTTGTAGGTGGATCATCAGTGTTAGAGCTAAAATTAGCATGTTTAAAGTGATTTTCATGCTTCCAGGGGCCCAAAACACAAGATTTATGGAATGGTTAAAAGTGCATGAAAATGGCCAATTTACTCACTCTGAGTTCTCAAAAAGGGTTTCTTCACCCCGGGAAGTTAATTAAATACCATTTGGAGGCATTTAATGTTCGAGCAAAAACGGCTGATTTTCGACAAAAGAGATAACACCCCCCCATTACGTCATGCTTCAGAAATGTGGAAAATGGTCCGTTTTCAAATGTTTTATTTTTGAACGTCAGTTCACATTTGTAGGTGGATCATCAGTGTTAGAGCTAAAATTAGCATGTTTAAAGTGATTTTCATGCTTCCAGGGGCTCGGGAAGTTAATTAAATACCATTTGGAGGCATTTAATGTTCGAGCAAAAACGGCTGATTTTCAACAAAAGAGATAACACCCCCCCATTACGTCATGCTTCAGAAATGTGGAAAATGGTCCGTTTTCAAATGTTTTATTTTTGAACGTCAGTTCACATTTGTAGGTGGATCATCAGTGTTAGAGCTAAAATTAGCATGTTTAAAGTGATTTTCATGCTTCCAGGGGCTCGGGAAGTTAATTAAATACCATTTGGAGGCATTTAATGTTCGAGCAAAAACGGCTGATTTTCGACAAAAGAGATAACACCCCCCCATTACGTCATGCTTCAGAAATGTGGAAAATGGTCCGTTTTCAAATGTTTTATTTTTGAACGTCAGTTCACATTTGTAGGTGGATCATCAGTGTTAGAGCTAAAATTAGCATGTTTAAAGTGATTTTCATGCTTCCAGGGGCCCAAAACACAAGATTTATGGAATGGTTAAAAGTGCATGAAAATGGCCAATTTACTCACTCTGAGTTCTCAAAAAGGGTTTCTTCACCCCGGGAAGTTAATTAAATACCATTTGGAGGCATTTAATGTTCGAGCAAAAACGGCTGATTTTCGACAAAAAAGATAACACCCCCCCATTACGTCATGCTTCAGAAATGTGGAAAATGGTCCGTTTTCAAATGTTTTATTTTTGAACGTCAGTTCACATTTGTAGGTGGATCATCAGTGTTAGTGCTAAAATTAGCATGTTTAAAGCTATTTTCATGCTTCCAGGGGCTCGGGAAGTGAAATAAATACCATTTGGAGGCATTTAATGTTCGAGCAAAAACAGCTGATTTTCGACAAAAGAGATAACACCCCCCCATTACGTCATGCTTCAGAAATGTGGAAAATGGTCCGTTTTCAAATGTTTTATTTTTGAACGTCAGTTCACATTTGTAGGTGGATCATCGGTGTTAGAGCTAAAATTAGCATGTTTAAAGTGATTTTCATGCTTCCAGGGGCTCGGGAAGTGAAATAAATACCATTTGGAGGCATTTAATGTTCGAGCAAAAACGGCTGATTTTCGACAAAAGAGATAACACCCCCCCATTACGTCATGCTTCAGAAATGTGGAAAATGGTCCGTTTTCAAATGTTTTATTTTTGAACATCAGTTCACATTTGTAGGTGGATCATCAGTGTTAGAGCTAAAATTAGCATGTTTAAAGTGATTTTCATGCTTCCAGGGGCCCAAAACACAAGATTTATGGAATGGTTAAAAGTGCATGAAAATGGCCAATTTACTCACTCTGAGTTCTCAAAAAGGGTTTCTTCACCCCGGGAAGTTAATTAAATACCATTTGGAGGCATTTAATGTTCGAGCAAAAACGGCTGATTTTCGACAAAAGAGATAACACCCCCCCCATTACGTCATGCTTCAGAAATGTGGAAAATGGTCCGTTTTCAAATGTTTTATTTTTGAACGTCAGTTCACATTTGTAGGTGGATCATCAGTGTTAGAGCTAAAATTAGCATGTTTAAAGTGATTTTCATGCTTCCAGGGGCTCGGGAAGTTAATTAAATACCATTTGGAGGCATTTAATGCTCGAGCAAAAACGGCTGATTTTCGACAAAAGAGATAACACCCCCCCATTACGTCATGCTTCAGAAATGTGGAAAATGGTCCGTTTTCAAATGTTTTATTTTTGAACGTCAGTTCACATTTGTAGGTGGATCATCGGTGTTAGAGCTAAAATTAGCATGTTTAAAGTGATTTTCATGCTTCCAGGGGCCCAAAACACAAGATTTATGGAATGGTTAAAAGTGCATGAAAATGGCCAATTTACTCACTCTGAGTTCTCAAAAAGGGTTTCTTCACCCCGGGAAGTTAATTAAATACCATTTGGAGGCATTTAATGTTCGAGCAAAAACGGCTGATTTTCGACAAAAGAGATAACACCCCCCCCATTACGTCATGCTTCAGAAATGTGGAAAATGGTCCGTTTTCAAATGTTTTATTTTTGAACGTCAGTTCACATTTGTAGGTGGATCATCAGTGTTAGAGCTAAAATTAGCATGTTTAAAGTGATTTTCATGCTTCCAGGGGCTCGGGAAGTTAATTAAATACCATTTGGAGGCATTTAATGCTCGAGCAAAAACGGCTGATTTTCGACAAAAGAGATAACACCCCCCCATTACGTCATGCTTCAGAAATGTGGAAAATGGTCCGTTTTCAAATGTTTTATTTTTGAACGTCAGTTCACATTTGTAGGTGGATCATCAGTGTTAGAGCTAAAATTAGCATGTTTAAAGTGATTTTCATGCTTCCAGGGGCTCGGGAAGTTAATTAAATACCATTTGGAGGCATTTAATGTTCGAGCAAAAACGGCTGATTTTCGACAAAAGAGATAACACCCCCCCATTACGTCATGCTTCAGAAATGTGGAAAATGGTCCGTTTTCAAATGTTTTATTTTTGAACGTCAGTTCACATTTGTAGGTGGATCATCAGTGTTAGAGCTAAAATTAGCATGTTTAAAGTGATTTTCATGCTTCCAGGGGCCCAAAACACAAGATTTATGGAATGGTTAAAAGTGCATGAAAATGGCCAATTTACTCACTCTGAGTTCTCAAAAAGGGTTTCTTCACCCCGGGAAGTTAATTAAATACCATTTGGAGGCATTTAATGTTCGAGCAAAAACGGCTGATTTTCGACAAAAGAGATAACACCCCCCCATTACGTCATGCTTCAGAAATGTGGAAAATGGTCCGTTTTCAAATGTTTTATTTTTGAACGTCAGTTCACATTTGTAGGTGGATCATCAGTGTTAGAGCTAAAATTAGCATGTTTAAAGTGATTTTCATGCTTCCAGTGGCTCGGAAAGTTAATTAAATACCATTTGGAGGCATTTAATGTTCGAGCAAAAACGGCTGATTTTCGACAAAAGAGATAACACCCCCCCATTACGTCATGCTTCAGAAATGTGGAAAATGGTCCGTTTTCAAATGTTTTATTTTTGAACGTCAGTTCACATTTGTAGGTGGATCATCAGTGTTAGAGCTAAAATTAGCATGTTTAAAGTGATTTTCATGCTTCCAGGGGCTCGGGAAGTGAAATAAATACCATTTGGAGGCATTTAATGTTCGAGCAAAAACGGCTGATTTTCAAAAAAAGAGATAACACCCCGCCATTACGTCATGCTTCAGAAATGTGGAAAATGGTCCGTTTTCAAATGTTTTATTTTTGAACGTCAGTTCACATTTGTAGGTGGATCATCAGTGTTAGAGCTGAAATTAGCATGTTTAAAGTGATTTTCATGCTTCCAGGGGCTCAGGAAGTGAAATAAATACCATTTGGAGGCATTTAATGTTCGAGCAAAAACGGCTGATTTTCGACAAAAGAGATAACACCCCCCCATTACGTCATGCTTCAGAAATGTGGAAAATGGTCCGTTTTCAAATGTTTTATTTTTGAACGTCAGTTCACATTTGTAGGTGGATCATCAGTGTTAGAGCTAAAATTAGCATGTTTAAAGTGATTTTCATGCTTCCAGGGGCCCAAAACACAAGATTTATGGAATGGTTAAAAGTGCATGAAAATGGCCAATTTACTCACTCTGAGTTCTCAAAAAGGGTTTCTTCACCCCGGGAAGTTAATTAAATACCATTTGGAGGCATTTAATGTTCGAGCAAAAACGGCTGATTTTCGACAAAAGAGATAACACCCCCCCATTACGTCATGCTTCAGAAATGTGGAAAGTGGTCCGTTTTCAAATGTTTTATTTTTGAACGTCAGTTCACATTTGTAGGTGGATCATCAGTGTTAGAGCTAAAATTAGCATGTTTAAAGTGATTTTCATGCTTCCAGGGGCTCGGGAAGTTAATTAAATACCATTTGGAGGCATTTAATGTTCGAGCAAAAACGGCTGATTTTCGACAAAAGAGATAACACCCCCCCATTACATCATGCTTCAGAAATGTGGAAAATGGTCCGTTTTCAAATGTTTTATTTTTGAACGTCAGTTCACATTTGTAGGTGGATCATCAGTGTTAGAGCTAAAATTAGCATGTTTAAAGTGATTTTCATGCTTCCAGGGGCCCAAAACACAAGATTTATGGAATGGTTAAAAGTGCATGAAAATGGCCAATTTACTCACTCTGAGTTCTCAAAAAGGGTTTCTTCACCCCGGGAAGTTAATTAAATACCATTTGGAGGCATTTAATGTTCGAGCAAAAACGGCTGATTTTCGACAAAAGAGATAACACCCCCCCATTACGTCATGCTTCAGAAATGTGGAAAATGGTCCGTTTTCAAATGTTTTATTTTTGAACGTCAGTTCACATTTGTAGGTGGATCATCAGTGTTAGAGCTAAAATTAGCATGTTTAAAGTGATTTTCATGCTTCCAGGGGCTCGGGAAGTTAATTAAATACCATTTGGAGGCATTTAATGTTCGAGCAAAAACGGCTGATTTTCGACAAAAGAGATAACACCCCCCCCATTACGTCATGCTTCAGAAATGTGGAAAATGGTCCGTTTTCAAATGTTTTATTTTTGAACGTCAGTTCACATTTGTAGGTGGATCATCAGTGTTAGAGCTAAAATTAGCATGTTTAAAGTGATTTTCATGCTTCCAGGGGCTCGGGAAGTGAAATAAATACCATTTGGAGGCATTTAATGTTCGAGCAAAAACGGCTGATTTTCGACAAAAGAGATAACACCCCCCCATTACGTCATGCTTCAGAAATGTGGAAAATGGTCCGTTTTCAAATGTTTTATTTTTGAACGTCAGTTCACATTTGTAGGTGGATCATCGGTGTTAGAGCTAAAATTAGCATGTTTAAAGTGATTTTCATGCTTCCAGGGGCTCGGGAAGTGAAATAAATACCATTTGGAGGCATTTAATGTTCGAGCAAAAACGGCTGATTTTCGACAAAAGAGATAACACCCCCCCATTACGTCATGCTTCAGAAATGTGGAAAATGGTCCGTTTTCAAATGTTTTATTTTTGAACGTCAGTTCACATTTGTAGGTGGATCATCAGTGTTAGAGCTAAAATTAGCATGTTTAAAGTGATTTTCATGCTTCCAGGGGCCCAAAACACAAGATTTATGGAATGGTTAAAAGTGCATGAAAATGGCCAATTTACTCACTCTGAGTTCTCAAAAAGGGTTTCTTCACCCCGGGAAGTTAATTAAATACCATTTGGAGGCATTTAATGTTCGAGCAAAAACGGCTGATTTTCGACAAAAGAGATAACACCCCCCCATTACGTCATGCTTCAGAAATGTGGAAAATGGTCCGTTTTCAAATGTTTTATTTTTGAACGTCAGTTCACATTTGTAGGTGGATCATCAGTGTTAGAGCTAAAATTAGCATGTTTAAAGTGATTTTCATGCTTCCAGGGGCTCGGGAAGTAAATTAAATACCATTTGGAGGCATTTAATGTTCGAGCAAAAACGGCTGATTTTCGACAAAAGAGATAACACCCCCCCATTACGTCATGCTTCAGAAATGTGGAAAATGGTCAGTTTTCAAATGTTTTATTTTTGAACGTCAGTTCACATTTGTAGGTGGATCATCAGTGTTAGAGCTAAAATTAGCATGTTTAAAGTGATTTTCATGCTTCCAGGGGCTCGGGAAGTTAATTAAATACCATTTGGAGGCATTTAATGTTCGAGGAAAAACGGCTGATTTTCGACAAAAGAGATAACACCCCCCCATTACGTCATGCTTCAGAAATGTGGAAAATGGTCCGTTTTCAAATGTTTTATTTTTGAACGTCAGTTCACATTTGTAGGTGGATCATCAGTGTTAGAGCTAAAATTAGCATGTTTAAAGTGATTTTCATGCTTCCAGGGGCCCAAAACACAAGATTTATGGAATGGTTAAAAGTGCATGAAAATGGCCAATTTACTCACTCTGAGTTCTCAAAAAGGGTTTCTTCACCCCGGGAAGTTAATTAAATACCATTTGGAGGCATTTAATGTTCGAGCAAAAACGGCTGATTTTCGACAAAAGAGATAACACCCCCCCATTACGTCATGCTTCAGAAATGTGGAAAATGGTCCGTTTTCAAATGTTTTATTTTTGAACGTCAGTTCACATTTGTAGGTGGATCATCAGTGTTAGAGCTAAAATTAGCATGTTTAAAGTGATTTTCATGCTTCCAGTGGCTCGGAAAGTTAATTAAATACCATTTGGAGGCATTTAATGTTCGAGCAAAAACGGCTGATTTTCGACAAAAGAGATAACACCCCCCCATTACGTCATGCTTCAGAAATGTGGAAAATGGTCCGTTTTCAAATGTTTTATTTTTGAACGTCAGTTCACATTTGTAGGTGGATCATCAGTGTTAGAGCTAAAATTAGCATGTTTAAAGTGATTTTCATGCTTCCAGGGGCTCGGGAAGTGAAATAAATACCATTTGGAGGCATTTAATGTTCGAGCAAAAACGGCTGATTTTCAAAAAAAGAGATAACACCCCGCCATTACGTCATGCTTCAGAAATGTGGAAAATGGTCCGTTTTCAAATGTTTTATTTTTGAACGTCAGTTCACATTTGTAGGTGGATCATCAGTGTTAGAGCTGAAATTAGCATGTTTAAAGTGATTTTCATGCTTCCAGGGGCTCAGGAAGTGAAATAAATACCATTTGGAGGCATTTAATGTTCGAGCAAAAACGGCTGATTTTCGACAAAAGAGATAACACCCCCCCATTACGTCATGCTTCAGAAATGTGGAAAATGGTCCGTTTTCAAATGTTTTATTTTTGAACGTCAGTTCACATTTGTAGGTGGATCATCAGTGTTAGAGCTAAAATTAGCATGTTTAAAGTGATTTTCATGCTTCCAGGGGCCCAAAACACAAGATTTATGGAATGGTTAAAAGTGCATGAAAATGGCCAATTTACTCACTCTGAGTTCTCAAAAAGGGTTTCTTCACCCCGGGAAGTTAATTAAATACCATTTGGAGGCATTTAATGTTCGAGCAAAAACGGCTGATTTTCGACAAAAGAGATAACACCCCCCCATTACGTCATGCTTCAGAAATGTGGAAAGTGGTCCGTTTTCAAATGTTTTATTTTTGAACGTCAGTTCACATTTGTAGGTGGATCATCAGTGTTAGAGCTAAAATTAGCATGTTTAAAGTGATTTTCATGCTTCCAGGGGCTCGGGAAGTTAATTAAATACCATTTGGAGGCATTTAATGTTCGAGCAAAAACGGCTGATTTTCGACAAAAGAGATAACACCCCCCCATTACATCATGCTTCAGAAATGTGGAAAATGGTCCGTTTTCAAATGTTTTATTTTTGAACGTCAGTTCACATTTGTAGGTGGATCATCAGTGTTAGAGCTAAAATTAGCATGTTTAAAGTGATTTTCATGCTTCCAGGGGCCCAAAACACAAGATTTATGGAATGGTTAAAAGTGCATGAAAATGGCCAATTTACTCACTCTGAGTTCTCAAAAAGGGTTTCTTCACCCCGGGAAGTTAATTAAATACCATTTGGAGGCATTTAATGTTCGAGCAAAAACGGCTGATTTTCGACAAAAGAGATAACACCCCCCCATTACGTCATGCTTCAGAAATGTGGAAAATGGTCCGTTTTCAAATGTTTTATTTTTGAACGTCAGTTCACATTTGTAGGTGGATCATCAGTGTTAGAGCTAAAATTAGCATGTTTAAAGTGATTTTCATGCTTCCAGGGGCTCGGGAAGTTAATTAAATACCATTTGGAGGCATTTAATGTTCGAGCAAAAACGGCTGATTTTCGACAAAAGAGATAACACCCCCCCATTACGTCATGCTTCAGAAATGTGGAAAATGGTCAGTTTTCAAATGTTTTATTTTTGAACGTCAGTTCACATTTGTAGGTGGATCATCAGTGTTAGAGCTAAAATTAGCATGTTTAAAGTGATTTTCATGCTTCCAGGGGCTCGGGAAGTTAATTAAATACCATTTGGAGGTATTTAATGTTCGAGGAAAAACGGCTGATTTTCGACAAAAGAGATAACACCCCCCCATTACGTCATGCTTCAGAAATGTGGAAAATGGTCCGTTTTCAAATGTTTTATTTTTGAACGTCAGTTCACATTTGTAGGTGGATCATCAGTGTTAGAGCTAAAATTAGCATGTTTAAAGTGATTTTCATGCTTCCAGGGGCCCAAAACACAAGATTTATGGAATGGTTAAAAGTGCATGAAAATGGCCAATTTACTCACTCTGAGTTCTCAAAAAGGGTTTCTTCACCCCGGGAAGTTAATTAAATACCATTTGGAGGCATTTAATGTTCGAGCAAAAACGGCTGATTTTCGACAAAAGAGATAACACCCCCCCATTACGTCATGCTTCAGAAATGTGGAAAATGGTCCGTTTTCAAATGTTTTATTTTTGAACGTCAGTTCACATTTGTAGGTGGATCATCAGTGTTAGAGCTAAAATTAGCATGTTTAAAGTGATTTTCATGCTTCCAGTGGCTCGGAAAGTTAATTAAATACCATTTGGAGGCATTTAATGTTCGAGCAAAAACGGCTGATTTTCGACAAAAGAGATAACACCCCCCCATTACGTCATGCTTCAGAAATGTGGAAAATGGTCCGTTTTCAAATGTTTTATTTTTGAACGTCAGTTCACATTTGTAGGTGGATCATCAGTGTTAGAGCTAAAATTAGCATGTTTAAAGTGATTTTCATGCTTCCAGGGGCTCGGGAAGTGAAATAAATACCATTTGGAGGCATTTAATGTTCGAGCAAAAACGGCTGATTTTCAAAAAAAGAGATAACACCCCGCCATTACGTCATGCTTCAGAAATCTGGAAAATGGTCCGTTTTCAAATGTTTTATTTTTGAACGTCAGTTCACATTTGTAGGTGGATCATCAGTGTTAGAGCTAAAATTAGCATGTTTAAAGTGATTTTCATGCTTCCAGGGGCTCAGGAAGTGAAATAAATACCATTTGGAGGCATTTAATGTTCGAGCAAAAACGGCTGATTTTCGACAAAAGAGATAACACCCCCCCATTACGTCATGCTTCAGAAATGTGGTAAATGGTCCGTTTTCAAATGTTTTATTTTTGAACGTCAGTTCACATTTGTAGGTGGATCATCAGTGTTAGAGCTAAAATTAGCATGTTTAAAGTGATTTTCATGCTTCCAGGGGCCCAAAACACAAGATTTATGGAATGGTTAAAAGTGCATGAAAATGGCCAATTTACTCACTCTGAGTTCTCAAAAAGGGTTTCTTCACCCCGGGAAGTTAATTAAATACCATTTGGAGGCATTTAATGTTCGAGCAAAAACGGTTGATTTTCGACAAAAGAGATAACACCCCCCCATTACGTCATGCTTCAGAAATGTGGAAAATGGTCCGTTTTCAAATGTTTTATTTTTGAACGTCAGTTCACATTTGTAGGTGGATCATCAGTTTTAGAGCTAAAATTAGCATGTTTAAAGTGATTTTCATGCTTCCAGGGGCTCGGGAAGTTAATTAAATACCATTTGGAGGCATTTAATGTTCGAGCAAAAACGGCTGATTTTCGACAAAAGAGATAACACCCCCCCATTACGTCATGCTTCAGAAATGTGGAAAATGGTCCGTTTTCAAATGTTTTATTTTTGAACGTCAGTTCACATTTGTAGGTGGATCATCAGTGTTAGAGCTAAAATTAGCATGTTTAAAGTGATTTTCATGCTTCCAGGGGCTCGGGAAGTTAATTAAATACCATTTGGAGGTATTTAATGTTCGAGGAAAAACGGCTGATTTTCGACAAAAGAGATAACACCCCCCCATTACGTCATGCTTCAGAAATGTGGAAAATGGTCCGTTTTCAAATGTTTTATTTTTGAACGTCAGTTCACATTTGTAGGTGGATCATCAGTGTTAGAGCTAAAATTAGCATGTTTAAAGTGATTTTCATGCTTCCAGGGGCCCAAAACACAAGATTTATGGAATGGTTAAAAGTGCATGAAAATGGCCAATTTACTCACTCTGAGTTCTCAAAAAGGGTTTCTTCACCCCGGGAAGTTAATTAAATACCATTTGGAGGCATTTAATGTTCGAGCAAAAACGGCTGATTTTCGACAAAAGAGATAACACCCCCCCATTACGTCATGCTTCAGAAATGTGGAAAATGGTCCGTTTTCAAATGTTTTATTTTTGAACGTCAGTTCACATTTGTAGGTGGATCATCAGTGTTAGAGCTAAAATTAGCATGTTTAAAGTGATTTTCATGCTTCCAGGGGCTCGGGAAGTGAAATAAATACCATTTGGAGGCATTTAATGTTCGAGCAAAAACGGCTGATTTTCGACAAAAGAGATAACACCCCCCCATTACGTCATGCTTTAGAAATGTGGAAAATGGTCCGTTTTCAAATGTTTTATTTTTGAACGTCAGTTCACATTTGTAGGTGGATCATCGGTGTTAGAGCTAAAATTAGCATGTTTAAAGTGATTTTCATGCTTCCAGGGGCTCGGGAAGTGAAATAAATATCATTTGGAGGCATTTAATGTTCGAGCAAAAACGGCTGATTTTCGACAAAAGAGATAACACCCCCCCATTACGTCATGCTTCAGAAATGTGGAAAATGGTCCGTTTTCAAATGTTTTATTTTTGAACGTCAGTTCACATTTGTAGGTGGATCATCAGTGTTAGAGCTAAAATTAGCATGTTTAAAGTGATTTTCATGCTTCCAGGGGCCCAAAACACAAGATTTATGGAATGGTTAAAAGTGCATGAAAATGGCCAATTTACTCACTCTGAGTTCTCAAAAAGGGTTTCTTCACCCCGGGAAGTTAATTAAATACCATTTGGAGGCATTTAATGTTCGAGCAAAAACGGTTGATTTTCGACAAAAGAGATAACACCCCCCCATTACGTCATGCTTCAGAAATGTGGAAAATGGTCCGTTTTCAAATGTTTTATTTTTGAACGTCAGTTCACATTTGTAGGTGGATCATCAGTGTTAGAGCTAAAATTAGCATGTTTAAAGTGATTTTCATGCTTCCAGGGGCTCGGGAAGTTAATTAAATACCATTTGGAGGCATTTAATGTTCGAGCAAAAACGGCTGATTTTCGACAAAAGAGATAACACCCCCCCATTACGTCATGCTTCAGAAATGTGGAAAATGGTCCGTTTTCAAATGTTTTATTTTTGAACGTCAGTTCACATTTGTAGGTGGATCATCAGTGTTAGAGCTAAAATTAGCATGTTTAAAGTGATTTTCATGCTTCCAGGGGCTCGGGAAGTTAATTAAATACCATTTGGAGGTATTTAATGTTCGAGGAAAAACGGCTGATTTTCGACAAAAGAGATAACACCCCCCCATTACGTCATGCTTCAGAAATGTGGAAAATGGTCCGTTTTCAAATGTTTTATTTTTGAACGTCAGTTCACATTTGTAGGTGGATCATCAGTGTTAGAGCTAAAATTAGCATGTTTAAAGTGATTTTCATGCTTCCAGGGGCTCGGGAAGTGAAATAAATATCATTTGGAGGCATTTAATGTTCGAGCAAAAACGGCTGATTTTCGACAAAAGAGATAACACCCCCCCATTACGTCATGCTTCAGAAATGTGGAAAATGGTCCGTTTTCAAATGTTTTATTTTTGAACGTCAGTTCACATTTGTAGGTGGATCATCAGTGTTAGAGCTAAAATTAGCATGTTTAAAGTGATTTTCATGCTTCCAGGGGCTCGGGAAGTTAATTAAATACCATTTGGAGTCATTTAATGCTCGAGCAAAAACGGCTGATTTTCGACAAAAGAGATAACACCCCCCATTACGTCATGCTTCAGAAATGTGGAAAATGGTCCGTTTTCAAATGTTTTATTTTTGAACGTCAGTTCACATTTGTAGGTGGATCATCAGTGTTAGAGCTAAAATTAGCATGTTTAAAGTGATTTTCATGCTTCCAGGGGCTCGGGAAGTTAATTAAATACCATTTGGAGGCATTTAATGTTCGAGCAAAAACGGCTGATTTTCGACAAAAGAGATAACACCCCCCCATTACGTCATGCTTCAGAAATGTGGAAAATGGTCCGTTTTCAAATGTTTTATTTTTGAACGTCAGTTCACATTTGTAGGTGGATCATCAGTGTTAGAGCTAAAATTAGCATGTTTAAAGTGATTTTCATGCTTCCAGGGGCTCGGGAAGTGAAATAAATACCATTTGGAGGCATTTAATGTTCGAGCAAAAACGGCTGATTTTCAAAAAAAGAGATAACACCCCGCCATTACGTCATGCTTCAGAAATGTGGAAAATGGTCCGTTTTCAAATGTTTTATTTTTGAACGTCAGTTCACATTTGTAGGTGGATCATCAGTGTTAGAGCTAAAATTAGCATGTTTAAAGTGATTTTCATGCTTCCAGGGGCTCGGGAAGTGAAATAAATACCATTTGGAGGCATTTAATGTTCGAGCAAAAACGGCTGATTTTCGACAAAAGAGATAACACCCCCCCATTACGTCATGCTTCAGAAATGTGGAAAATGGTCCGTTTTCAAATGTTTTATTTTTGAACGTCAGTTCACATTTGTAGGTGGATCATCAGTGTTAGAGCTAAAATTAGCATGTTTAAAGTGATTTTCATGCTTCCAGGGGCCCAAAACACAAGATTTATGGAATGGTTAAAAGTGCATGAAAATGGCCAATTTACTCACTCTGAGTTCTCAAAAAGGGTTTCTTCACCCCGGGAAGTTAATTAAATACCATTTGGAGGCATTTAATGTTCGAGCAAAAACGGCTGATTTTCGACAAAAGAGATAACACCCCCCCATTACGTCATGCTTCAGAAATGTGGAAAATGGTCCGTTTTCAAATGTTTTATTTTTGAACGTCAGTTCACATTTGTAGGTGGATCATCAGTGTTAGAGCTAAAATTAGCATGTTTAAAGTGATTTTCATGCTTCCAGGGGCTCGGGAAGTTAATTAAATACCATTTGGAGGCATTTAATGTTCGAGCAAAAACGGCTGATTTTCGACAAAAGAGATAACACCCCCCCATTACGTCATGCTTCAGAAATGTGGAAAATGGTCCGTTTTCAAATGTTTTATTTTTGAACGTCAGTTCACATTTGTAGGTGGATCATCAGTGTTAGAGCTAAAATTAGCATGTTTAAAGTGATTTTCATGCTTCCAGGGGCTCGGGAAGTTAATTAAATACCATTTGGAGGCATTTAATGTTCGAGCAAAAACGGCTGATTTTCGACAAAAGAGATAACACCCCCCCATTACGTCATGCTTCAGAAATGTGGAAAATGGTCCGTTTTCAAATGTTTTATTTTTGAACGTCAGTTCACATTTGTAGGTGGATCATCAGTGTTAGAGCTAAAATTAGCATGTTTAAAGTGATTTTCATGCTTCCAGGGGCCCAAAACACAAGATTTATGGAATGGTTAAAAGTGCATGAAAATGGCCAATTTACTCACTCTGAGTTCTCAAAAAGGGTTTCTTCACCCCGGGAAGTTAATTAAATACCATTTGGAGGCATTTAATGTTCGAGCAAAAACGGCTGATTTTCGACAAAAGAGATAACACCCCCCCATTACGTCATGCTTCAGAAATGTGGAAAATGGTCCGTTTTCAAATGTTTTATTTTTGAACGTCAGTTCACATTTGTAGGTGGATCATCAGTGTTAGAGCTAAAATTAGCATGTTTAAAGTGATTTTCATGCTTCCAGGGGCTCGGGAAGTTAATTAAATACCATTTGGAGGCATTTAATGTTCGAGCAAAAACGGCTGATTTTCGACAAAAGAGATAACACCCCCCCATTACGTCATGCTTCAGAAATGTGGAAAATGGTCCGTTTTCAAATGTTTTATTTTTGAACGTCAGTTCACATTTGTAGGTGGATCATCAGTGTTAGAGCTAAAATTAGCATGTTTAAAGTGATTTTCATGCTTCCAGGGGCTCGGGAAGTGAAATAAATACCATTTGGAGGCATTTAATGTTCGAGCAAAAACGGCTGATTTTCAAAAAAAGAGATAACACCCCCCCCATTACGTCATGCTTCAGAAATGTGGAGAATGGTCCGTTTTCAAATGTTTTATTTTTGAACGTCAGTTCACATTTGTAGGTGGATCATCAGTGTTAGAGCTAAAATTAGCATGTTTAAAGTGATTTTCATGCTTCCAGGGGCTCGGGAAGTTAATTAAATACCATTTGGAGGCATTTAATGTTCGAGCAAAAACGGCTGATTTTCGACAAAAGAGATAACACCCCCCCATTACGTCATGCTTCAGAAATGTGGAAAATGGTCCGTTTTCAAATGTTTTATTTTTGAACGTCAGTTCACATTTGTAGGTGGATCATCAGTGTTAGAGCTAAAATTAGCATGTTTAAAGTGATTTTCATGCTTCCAGGGGCTCGGGAAGTTAATTAAATACCATTTGGAGGCATTTAATGTTCGAGCAAAAACGGCTGATTTTCGACAAAAGAGATAACACCCCCCCATTACGTCATGCTTCAGAAATGTGGAAAATGGTCCGTTTTCAAATGTTTTATTTTTGAACGTCAGTTCACATTTGTAGGTGGATCATCAGTGTTAGAGCTAAAATTAGCATGTTTAAAGTGATTTTCATGCTTCCAGGGGCCCAAAACACAAGATTTATGGAATGGTTAAAAGTGCATGAAAATGGCCAATTTACTCACTCTGAGTTCTCAAAAAGGGTTTCTTCACCCCGGGAAGTTAATTAAATACCATTTGGAGGCATTTAATGTTCGAGCAAAAACGGCTGATTTTCGACAAAAGAGATAACACCCCCCCATTACGTCATGCTTCAGAAATGTGGAAAATGGTCCGTTTTCAAATGTTTTATTTTTGAACGTCAGTTCACATTTGTAGGTGGATCATCAGTGTTAGAGCTAAAATTAGCATGTTTAAAGTGATTTTCATGCTTCCAGGGGCTCGGGAAGTTAATTAAATACCATTTGGAGGCATTTAATGTTCGAGCAAAAACGGCTGATTTTCGACAAAAGAGATAACACCCCCCCATTACGTCATGCTTCAGAAATGTGGAAAATGGTCCGTTTTCAAATGTTTTATTTTTGAACGTCAGTTCACATTTGTAGGTGGATCATCAGTGTTAGAGCTAAAATTAGCATGTTTAAAGTGATTTTCATGCTTCCAGGGGCTCGGGAAGTGAAATAAATACCATTTGGAGGCATTTAATGTTCGAGCAAAAACGGCTGATTTTCAAAAAAAGAGATAACACCCCCCCATTACGTCATGCTTCAGAAATGTGGAGAATGGTCCGTTTTCAAATGTTTTATTTTTGAACGTCAGTTCACATTTGTAGGTGGATCATCAGTGTTAGAGCTAAAATTAGCATGTTTAAAGTGATTTTCATGCTTCCAGGGGCTCGGGAAGTTAATTAAATACCATTTGGAGGCATTTAATGTTCGAGCAAAAACGGCTGATTTTCGACAAAAGAGATAACACCCCCCCATTACGTCATGCTTCAGAAATGTGGAAAATGGTCCGTTTTCAAATGTTTTATTTTTGAACGTCAGTTCACATTTGTAGGTGGATCATCAGTGTTAGAGCTAAAATTAGCATGTTTAAAGTGATTTTCATGCTTCCAGGGGCCCAAAACACAAGATTAATGGAATGGTTAAAAGTCCATGAAAATGGCCAATTTACTCACTCTGAGTTCTCAAAAAGGGTTTCTTCACCCCGGGAAGTGAAATAAATACCATTTGGAGGCATTTAATGTTCGAGCAAAAACGGCTGATTTTCGACAAAAGAGATAACACCCCCCCACATTACGTCATGCTTCAGAAATGTGGAAAATGGTCAGTTTTCAAATGTTTTATTTTTGAAGGTCAGTTCACATTTGTAGGTGGATCATCAGTGTTAGAGCTAAAATTAGCATGTTTAAAGTGATTTTCATGCTTCCAGGGGCTCGGGAAGTTAATTAAATACCATTTGGAGGCATTTAATGTTCGAGCAAAAACGGCTGATTTTCGACAAAAGAGATAACACCCCCCCATTACGTCATGCTTCAGAAATGTGGAAAATGGTCCGTTTTCAAATGTTTTATTTTTGAACGTCAGTTCACATTTGTAGGTGGATCATCAGTGTTAGAGCTAAAATTAGCATGTTTAAAGTGATTTTCATGCTTCCAGGGGCTCGGGAAGTTAATTAAATACCATTTGGAGGCATTTAATGTTCGAGCAAAAACGGCTGATTTTCGACAAAAGAGATAACACCCCCCCATTACGTCATGCTTCAGAAATGTGGAAAATGGTCCGTTTTCAAATGTTTTATTTTTGAACCTCAGTTCACATTTGTAGGTGGATCATCAGTGTTAGAGCTAAAATTAGCATGTTTAAAGTGATTTTCATGCTTCCAGGGGCCCAAAACACAAGATTAATGGAATGGTTAAAAGTCCATGAAAATGGCCAATTTACTCACTCTGAGTTCTCAAAAAGGGTTTCTTCACCCCGGGAAGTGAAATAAATACCATTTGGAGGCATTTAATGTTCGAGCAAAAACAGCTGATTTTCGACAAAAGAGATAACACCCCCCCCATTACGTCATGCTTCAGAAATGTGGAAAATGGTCCATTTTCAAATGTTTTATTTTTGAACGTCAGTTCACATTTGTAGGTGGATCATCAGTGTTAGAGCTAAAATTAGCATGTTTAAAGTGATTTTCATGCTTCCAGGGGCTCGGGAAGTTAATTAAATACCATTTGGAGGCATTTAATGTTCGAGCAAAAACGGCTGATTTTCGACAAAAGAGATAACACCCCCCCCCCATTACGTCATGCTTCAGAAATGTGGAAAATGGTCCGTTTTCAAATGTTTTAGTTTTTGAACGTCAGTTCACATTTGTAGGTGGATCATCAGTGTTAGAGCTAAAATTAGCATGTTTAAAGTGATTTTCATGCTTCCAGGGGCTCGGGAAGTTAATTAAATACCATTTGGAGGCATTTAATGTTCGAGCAAAAACGGCTGATTTTCGACAAAAGAGATAACACCCCCCCATTACGTCATGCTTCAGAAATGTGGAAAATGGTCCGTTTTCAAATGTTTTATTTTTGAACGTCAGTTCACATTTGTAGGTGGATCATCAGTGTTAGAGCTAAAATTAGCATGTTTAAAGTGATTTTCATGCTTCCAGGGGCTCGGGAAGTTAATTAAATACCATTTGGAGGCATTTAATGTTCGAGCAAAAACGGCTGATTTTCGACAAAAGAGATAACACCCCCCCATTACGTCATGCTTCAGAAATGTGGAAAATGGTCCGTTTTCAAATGTTTTATTTTTGAACGTCAGTTCACATTTGTAGGTGGATCATCAGTGTTAGAGCTAAAATTAGCATGTTTAAAGTGATTTTCATGCTTCCAGGGGCTCGGGAAGTGAAATAAATACCATTTGGAGGCATTTAATGTTCGAGCAAAAACGGCTGATTTTCAAAAAAAGAGATAACACCCCGCCATTACGTCATGCTTCAGAAATGTGGAAAATGGTCCGTTTTCAAATGTTTTATTTTTGAACGTCAGTTCACATTTGTAGGTGGATCATCAGTGTTAGAGCTAAAATTAGCATGTTTAAAGTGATTTTCATGCTTCCAGGGGCTCGGGAAGTGAAATAAATACCATTTGGAGGCATTTAATGTTCGAGCAAAAACGGCTGATTTTCGACAAAAGAGATAACACCCCCCCATTACGTCATGCTTCAAATATGTGGAAAATGGTCCGTTTTCAAATGTTTTATTTTTGAACGTCAGTTCACATTTGTAGGTGGATCATCAGTGTTAGAGCTAAAATTAGCATGTTTAAAGTGATTTTCATGCTTCCAGGGGCCCAAAACACAAGATTTATGGAATGGTTAAAAGTGCATGAAAATGGCCAATTTACTCACTCTGAGTTCTCAAAAAGGGTTTCTTCACCCCGGGAAGTTAATTAAATACCATTTGGAGGCATTTAATGTTCGAGCAAAAACGGCTGATTTTCGACAAAAGAGATAACACCCCCCCATTACGTCATGCTTCAGAAATGTGGAAAATGGTCCGTTTTCAAATGTTTTATTTTTGAACGTCAGTTCACATTTGTAGGTGGATCATCAGTGTTAGAGCTAAAATTAGCATGTTTAAAGTGATTTTCATGCTTCCAGGGGCTCGGGAAGTTAATTAAATACCATTTGGAGGCATTTAATGTTCGAGCAAAAACGGCTGATTTTCGACAAAAGAGATAACACCCCCCCATTACGTCATGCTTCAGAAATGTGGAAAATGGTCCGTTTTCAAATGTTTTATTTTTGAACGTCAGTTCACATTTGTAGGTGGATCATCAGTGTTAGAGCTAAAATTAGCATGTTTAAAGTGATTTTCATGCTTCCAGGGGCCCAAAACACAAGATTAATGGAATGGTTAAAAGTCCATGAAAATGGCCAATTTACTCACTCTGAGTTCTCAAAAAGGGTTTCTTCACCCCGGGAAGTGAAATAAATACCATTTGGAGGCATTTAATGTTCGAGCAAAAACGGCTGATTTTCGACAAAAGAGATAACACCCCCCCCCATTACGTCATGCTTCAGAAATGTGGAAAATGGTCCATTTTCAAATGTTTTATTTTTGAACGTCAGTTCACATTTGTAGGTGGATCATCAGTGTTAGAGCTAAAATTAGCATGTTTAAAGTGATTTTCATGCTTCCAGGGGCTCGGGAAGTTAATTAAATACCATTTGGAGGCATTTAATGTTCGAGCAAAAACGGCTGATTTTCGACAAAAGAGATAACACCCCCCCCCCATTACGTCATGCTTCAGAAATGTGGAAAATGGTCCGTTTTCAAATGTTTTATTTTTGAACGTCAGTTCACATTTGTAGGTGGATCATCAGTGTTAGAGCTAAAATTAGCATGTTTAAAGTGATTTTCATGCTTCCAGGGGCTCGGGAAGTTAATTAAATACCATTTGGAGGCATTTAATGTTCGAGCAAAAACGGCTGATTTTCGACAAAAGAGATAACACCCCCCCATTACGTCATGCTTCAGAAATGTGGAAAATGGTCCGTTTTCAAATGTTTTATTTTTGAACGTCAGTTCACATTTGTAGGTGGATCATCAGTGTTAGAGCTAAAATTAGCATGTTTAAAGTGATTTTCATGCTTCCAGGGGCTCGGGAAGTTAATTAAATACCATTTGGAGGCATTTAATGTTCGAGCAAAAACGGCTGATTTTCGACAAAAGAGATAACACCCCCCCATTACGTCATGCTTCAGAAATGTGGAAAATGGTCCGTTTTCAAATGTTTTATTTTTGAACGTCAGTTCACATTTGTAGGTGGATCATCAGTGTTAGAGCTAAAATTAGCATGTTTAAAGTGATTTTCATGCTTCCAGGGGCTCGGGAAGTGAAATAAATACCATTTGGAGGCATTTAATGTTCGAGCAAAAACGGCTGATTTTCAAAAAAAGAGATAACACCCCGCCATTACGTCATGCTTCAGAAATGTGGAAAATGGTCCGTTTTCAAATGTTTTATTTTTGAACGTCAGTTCACATTTGTAGGTGGATCATCAGTGTTAGAGCTAAAATTAGCATGTTTAAAGTGATTTTCATGCTTCCAGGGGCTCGGGAAGTGAAATAAATACCATTTGGAGGCATTTAATGTTCGAGCAAAAACGGCTGATTTTCGACAAAAGAGATAACACCCCCCCATTACGTCATGCTTCAGAAATGTGGAAAATGGTCCGTTTTCAAATGTTTTATTTTTGAACGTCAGTTCACATTTGTAGGTGGATCATCAGTGTTAGAGCTAAAATTAGCATGTTTAAAGTGATTTTCATGCTTCCAGGGGCCCAAAACACAAGATTTATGGAATGGTTAAAAGTGCATGAAAATGGCCAATTTACTCACTCTGAGTTCTCAAAAAGGGTTTCTTCACCCCGGGAAGTTAATTAAATACCATTTGGAGGCATTTAATGTTCGAGCAAAAACGGCTGATTTTCGACAAAAGAGATAACACCCCCCCATTACGTCATGCTTCAGAAATGTGGAAAATGGTCCGTTTTCAAATGTTTTATTTTTGAACGTCAGTTCACATTTGTAGGTGGATCATCAGTGTTAGAGCTAAAATTAGCATGTTTAAAGTGATTTTCATGCTTCCAGGGGCTCGGGAAGTTAATTAAATACCATTTGGAGGCATTTAATGTTCGAGCAAAAACGGCTGATTTTCGACAAAAGAGATAACACCCCCCCATTACGTCATGCTTCAGAAATGTGGAAAATGGTCCGTTTTCAAATGTTTTATTTTTGAACGTCAGTTCACATTTGTAGGTGGATCATCAGTGTTAGAGCTAAAATTAGCATGTTTAAAGTGATTTTCATGCTTCCAGGGGCTCGGGAAGTTAATTAAATACCATTTGGAGGCATTTAATGTTCGAGCAAAAACGGCTGATTTTCGACAAAAGAGATAACACCCCCCCATTACGTCATGCTTCAGAAATGTGGAAAATGGTCCGTTTTCAAATGTTTTATTTTTGAACGTCAGTTCACATTTGTAGGTGGATCATCAGTGTTAGAGCTAAAATTAGCATGTTTAAAGTGATTTTCATGCTTCCAGGGGCCCAAAACACAAGATTTATGGAATGGTTAAAAGTGCATGAAAATGGCCAATTTACTCACTCTGAGTTCTCAAAAAGGGTTTCTTCACCCCGGGAAGTTAATTAAATACCATTTGGAGGCATTTAATGTTCGAGCAAAAACGGCTGATTTTCGACAAAAGAGATAACACCCCCCCATTACGTCATGCTTCAGAAATGTGGAAAATGGTCCGTTTTCAAATGTTTTATTTTTGAACGTCAGTTCACATTTGTAGGTGGATCATCAGTGTTAGAGCTAAAATTAGCATGTTTAAAGTGATTTTCATGCTTCCAGGGGCTCGGGAAGTTAATTAAATACCATTTGGAGGCATTTAATGTTCGAGCAAAAACGGCTGATTTTCGACAAAAGAGATAACACCCCCCCATTACGTCATGCTTCAGAAATGTGGAAAATGGTCCGTTTTCAAATGTTTTATTTTTGAACGTCAGTTCACATTTGTAGGTGGATCATCAGTGTTAGAGCTAAAATTAGCATGTTTAAAGTGATTTTCATGCTTCCAGGGGCTCGGGAAGTGAAATAAATACCATTTGGAGGCATTTAATGTTCGAGCAAAAACGGCTGATTTTCAAAAAAAGAGATAACACCCCCCCCATTACGTCATGCTTCAGAAATGTGGAGAATGGTCCGTTTTCAAATGTTTTATTTTTGAACGTCAGTTCACATTTGTAGGTGGATCATCAGTGTTAGAGCTAAAATTAGCATGTTTAAAGTGATTTTCATGCTTCCAGGGGCTCGGGAAGTTAATTAAATACCATTTGGAGGCATTTAATGTTCGAGCAAAAACGGCTGATTTTCGACAAAAGAGATAACACCCCCCCATTACGTCATGCTTCAGAAATGTGGAAAATGGTCCGTTTTCAAATGTTTTATTTTTGAACGTCAGTTCACATTTGTAGGTGGATCATCAGTGTTAGAGCTAAAATTAGCATGTTTAAAGTGATTTTCATGCTTCCAGGGGCTCGGGAAGTTAATTAAATACCATTTGGAGGCATTTAATGTTCGAGCAAAAACGGCTGATTTTCGACAAAAGAGATAACACCCCCCCATTACGTCATGCTTCAGAAATGTGGAAAATGGTCCGTTTTCAAATGTTTTATTTTTGAACGTCAGTTCACATTTGTAGGTGGATCATCAGTGTTAGAGCTAAAATTAGCATGTTTAAAGTGATTTTCATGCTTCCAGGGGCCCAAAACACAAGATTTATGGAATGGTTAAAAGTGCATGAAAATGGCCAATTTACTCACTCTGAGTTCTCAAAAAGGGTTTCTTCACCCCGGGAAGTTAATTAAATACCATTTGGAGGCATTTAATGTTCGAGCAAAAACGGCTGATTTTCGACAAAAGAGATAACACCCCCCCATTACGTCATGCTTCAGAAATGTGGAAAATGGTCCGTTTTCAAATGTTTTATTTTTGAACGTCAGTTCACATTTGTAGGTGGATCATCAGTGTTAGAGCTAAAATTAGCATGTTTAAAGTGATTTTCATGCTTCCAGGGGCTCGGGAAGTTAATTAAATACCATTTGGAGGCATTTAATGTTCGAGCAAAAACGGCTGATTTTCGACAAAAGAGATAACACCCCCCCATTACGTCATGCTTCAGAAATGTGGAAAATGGTCCGTTTTCAAATGTTTTATTTTTGAACGTCAGTTCACATTTGTAGGTGGATCATCAGTGTTAGAGCTAAAATTAGCATGTTTAAAGTGATTTTCATGCTTCCAGGGGCTCGGGAAGTGAAATAAATACCATTTGGAGGCATTTAATGTTCGAGCAAAAACGGCTGATTTTCAAAAAAAGAGATAACACCCCCCCATTACGTCATGCTTCAGAAATGTGGAGAATGGTCCGTTTTCAAATGTTTTATTTTTGAACGTCAGTTCACATTTGTAGGTGGATCATCAGTGTTAGAGCTAAAATTAGCATGTTTAAAGTGATTTTCATGCTTCCAGGGGCTCGGGAAGTTAATTAAATACCATTTGGAGGCATTTAATGTTCGAGCAAAAACGGCTGATTTTCGACAAAAGAGATAACACCCCCCCATTACGTCATGCTTCAGAAATGTGGAAAATGGTCCGTTTTCAAATGTTTTATTTTTGAACGTCAGTTCACATTTGTAGGTGGATCATCAGTGTTAGAGCTAAAATTAGCATGTTTAAAGTGATTTTCATGCTTCCAGGGGCCCAAAACACAAGATTAATGGAATGGTTAAAAGTCCATGAAAATGGCCAATTTACTCACTCTGAGTTCTCAAAAAGGGTTTCTTCACCCCGGGAAGTGAAATAAATACCATTTGGAGGCATTTAATGTTCGAGCAAAAACGGCTGATTTTCGACAAAAGAGATAACACCCCCCCATTACGTCATGCTTCAGAAATGTGGAAAATGGTCCGTTTTCAAATGTTTTATTTTTGAACGTCAGTTCACATTTGTAGGAGGATCATCAGTGTTAGAGCTAAAATTAGCATGTTTAAAGTGATTTTCATGCTTCCAGGGGCTCGGGAAGTGAAATAAATACCATTTGGAGGCATTTAATGTTCGAGCAAAAACGGCTGATTTTCGACAAAAGAGATAACACCCCCCCATTACGTCATGCTTCAGAAATGTGGAAAATGGTCCGTTTTCAAATGTTTTATTTTTGAACGTCAGTTCACATTTGTAGGTGGATCATCAGTGTTAGAGCTAAAATTAGCATGTTTAAAGTGATTTTCATGCGTCCAGGGGCTCGGGAAGTTAATTAAATACCATTTGGAGGCATTTAATGTTCGAGCAAAAACGGCTGATTTTCGACAAAAGAGATAACACCCCCCCATTACGTCATGCTTCAGAAATGTGGAAAATGGTCCGTTTTCAAATGTTTTATTTTTGAACGTCAGTTCACATTTGTAGGTGGATCATCAGTGTTAGAGCTAAAATTAGCATGTTTAAAGTGATTTTCATGCTTCCAGGGGCTCGGGAAGTGAATTAAATACCATTTGGAGGCATTTAATGTTTGAGCAAAAACGGCTGATTTTCGACAAAAGAGATAACACCCCCCATTACGTCATGCTTCAGAAATGTGGAAAATGATCCGTTTTCAAATGTTTTATTTTTGAACGTCAGTTCACATTTGTAGGTGGATCATCAGTGTTAGAGCTAAAATTAGCATGTTTAAAGTGATTTTCATGCTTCCAGGGGCTCGGGAAGTGAATTAAATACAATTTGGAGGCATTTAATGTTCGAGCAAAAACGGCTGATTTTCGACAAAAGAGATAACACCCCCTCATTACGTCATGCTTCAGAAATGTGGAAAATGGTCCGTTTTCAAATGTTTTATTTTTGAACGTCAGTTCACATTTGTAGGTGGATCATCAGTGTTAGAGCTAAAATTAGCATGTTTAAAGGGATTTTCATGCTTCCAGGGGCTCGGGAAGTTAATTAAATACCATTTGGAGGCATTTACTGTTCGATGAAAACGGCTGATTTTCGACAAAAGCGATAACACCCCCCCATTACGTCATGCTTCAGAAATGTGGAAAATGGTCCGTTTTCAAATGTTTTATTTTTGAACGTCAGTTCACATTTGTAGGTGGATCATCAGTGTTAGAGCTAAAATTAGCATGTTTAAAGTGATTTTCATGCTTCCAGGGGCCCAAAACACAAGATTTATGGAATGGTTAAAAGTGCATGAAAATGGCCAATTTACTCACTCTGAGTTCTCAAAAAGGGTTTCTTCACCCCGGGAAGTGAATTAAATATCATTTGGAGGCATTTAATGTTCGAGCAAAAACGGCTGATTTTCGACAAAAGAGATAACACCCCCCATTACGTCATGCTTCAGAAATGTGGAAAATGATCCGTTTTCAAATGTTTTATTTTTGAACGTCAGTTCACATTTGTAGGTGGATCATCAGTGTTAGAGCTAAAATTAGCATGTTTAAAGTGATTTTCATGCTTCCAGGGGCTCGGGAAGTGAAATAAATACCATTTGGAGGCATTTAATGTTCGAGCAAAAACGGCTGATTTTCGACAAAAGAGATAACACCCCCCCATTACGTCATGCTTCAGAAATGTGGAAAATGGTCCGTTTTCAAATGTTTTATTTTTGAACGTCAGTTCACATTTGTAGGTGGATCATCAGTGTTAGAGCTAAAATTAGCATGTTTAAAGTGATTTTCATGCTTCCAGGGGCTCGGGAAGTTAATTAAATACCATTTGGAGGCATTTAATGTTCGAGCAAAAACGGCTGATTTTCGACAAAAGAGATAACACCCCCCCATTACGTCATGCTTCAGAAATGTGGAAAATGGTCCGTTTTCAAATGTTTTATTTTTGAACATCAGTTCACATTTGTAGGTGGATCATCAGTGTTAGAGCTAAAATTAGCATGTTTAAAGTGATTTTCATGCTTCCAGGGGCCCAAAACACAAGATTTATGGAATGGTTAAAAGTGCATGAAAATGGCCAATTTACTCACTCTGAGTTCTCAAAAAGGGTTTCTTCACCCCGGGAAGTGAATTAAATACCATTTGGAGGCATTTAATGTTCGAGCAAAAACGGCTGATTTTCGACAAAAGAGATAACACCCCCCCATTAAGTCATGCTTCAGAAATGTGAAAAATGGTCCGTTTTCAAATGTTTTATTTTTGAACGTCAGTTCACATTTGTAGGTGGATCATCAGTGTTAGAGCTAAAATTAGCATGTTTAAAGTGATTTTCATGCTTCCAGGGGCCCAAAACACAAGATTAATGGAATGGTTAAAAGTGCATGAAAATGGCCAATTTACTCACTCTGAGTTCTCAAAAAGGGTTTCTTCACCCCGGGAAGTGAAATAAATACCATTTGGAGGCATTTAATGTTCGAGCAAAAACGGCTGATTTTGGACAAAAGAGATAACACCCCCCCCATTACGTCATGCTTCAGAAATGTGGAAAATGGTCCGTTTTCAAATGTTTTATTTTTGAACGTCAGTTCACATTTGTAGGTGGATCATCAGTGTTAGAGCTAAAATTAGCATGTTTAAAGTGATTTTCATGCTTCCAGGGGCTCGGGAAGTTAATTAAATACCATTTGGAGGCATTTAATGTTCGAGCAAAAACGGCTGATTTTCGACAAAAGAGATAACACCCCCCCATTACGTCATGCTTCAGAAATGTGGAAAATGGTCCGTTTTCAAATGTTTTATTTTTGAACGTCAGTTCACATTTGTAGGTGGATCATCAGTGTTAGAGCTAAAATTAGCATGTTTAAAGTGATTTTCATGCTTCCAGGGGCTCGGGAAGTTAATTAAATACCATTTGGAGGCATTTAATGTTCGAGCAAAAACGGCTGATTTTCGACAAAAGAGATAACACCCCCCCATTACGTCATGCTTCAGAAATGTGGAAAATGGTCCGTTTTCAAATGTTTTATTTTTGAACGTCAGTTCACATTTGTAGGTGGATCATCAGTGTTAGAGCTAAAATTAGCATGTTTAAAGTGATTTTCATGCTTCCAGGGGCTCGGGAAGTTAATTAAATACCATTTGGAGGCATTTAATGTTCGAGCAAAAACGGCTGATTTTCGACAAAAGAGATAACACCCCCCCCATTACGTCATGCTTCAGAAATGTGGAAAATGGTCCGTTTTCAAATGTTTTATTTTTGAACGGCAGTTCACATTTGTAGGTGGATCATCAGTGTTAGAGCTAAAATTAGCATGTTTAAAGTGATTTTCATGCTTCCAGGGGCTCGGGAAGTTAATTAAATACCATTTGGAGGCATTTAATGTTCGAGCAAAAACGGCTGATTTTCGACAAAAGAGATAACACCCCCCCATTACGTCATGCTTCAGAAATGTGGAAATGGTCCGTTTTCAAATGTTTTATTTTTGAACGTCAGTTCACATTTGTAGGTGGATCATCAGTGTTAGAGCTAAAATTAGCATGTTTAAAGTGATTTTCATGCTTCCAGGGGCTCGGGAAGTTAATTAAATACCATTTGGAGGCATTTAATGTTCGAGCAAAAACGGCTGATTTTCGACAAAAGAGATAACACCCCCCCATTACGTCATGCTTCAGAAATGTGGAAAATGGTCCGTTTTCAAATGTTTTATTTTTGAACATCAGTTCACATTTGTAGGTGGATCATCAGTGTTAGAGCTAAAATTAGCATGTTTAAAGTGATTTTCATGCTTCCAGGGGCTCGGGAAGTTAATTAAATACCATTTGGAGGCATTTAATGTTCGAGCAAAAACGGCTGATTTTCGACAAAAGAGATAACACCCCCCCATTACGTCATGCTTCAGAAATGTGGAAAATGGTCCGTTTTCAAATGTTTTATTTTTGAACGTCAGTTCACATTTGTTGGTGGATCATCAGTGTTAGAGCTAAAATTAGCATGTTTAAAGTGATTTTCATGCTTCCAGGGGCTCGGGAAGTTAATTAAATACCATTTGGAGGCATTTAATGTTCGAGCAAAAACGGCTGATTTTCGACAAAAGAGATAACACCCCCCCATTACGTCATGCTTCAGAAATGTGGAAAATGGTCCGTTTTCAAATGTTTTATTTTTGAACGTCAGTTCACATTTGTAGGTGGTTCATCAGTGTTAGAGCTAAAATTAGCATGTTTAAAGTGATTTTCATGCTTCCAGGGGCCCAAAACACAAGATTTATGGAATGGTTAAAAGTGCATGAAAATGGCCAATTTACTCACTCTGAGTTCTCAAAAAGGGTTTCTTCACCCCGGGAAGTGAAATAAATACCATTTGGAGGCATTTAATGTTCGAGCAAAAACGGCTGATTTTCGACAAAAGAGATAACACCCCCCCCATTACGTCATGCTTCAGAAATGTGGAAAATGGTCCGTTTTCAAATGTTTTATTTTTGAACGTCAGTTCACATTTGTAGGTGGATCATCAGTGTTAGAGCTAAAATTAGCATGTTTAAAGTGATTTTCATGCTTACAGGGGCTCGGGAAGTTAATTAAATACCATTTGGAGGCATTTAATGTTCGAGCAAAAACGGCTGATTTTCGACAAAAGAGATAACACCCCCCCATTACGTCATGCTTCAGAAATGTGGAAAATGGTCCGTTTTCAAATGTTTTATTTTTGAACGTCAGTTCACATTTGTAGGTGGATCATCAGTGTTAGAGCTAAAATTAGCATGTTTAAAGTGATTTTCATACTTCCAGGGGCTCGGGAAGTTAATTAAATACCATTTGGAGGCATTTAATGTTCGAGCAAAAACGGCTGATTTTCGACAAAAGAGATAACACCACCCCATTACGTCATGCTTCAGAAATGTGGAAAATGGTCCGTTTTCAAATGTTTTATTTTTGAATGTCAGTTCACATTTGTAGGTGGATCATCAGTGTTAGAGCTAAAATTAGCATGTTTAAAGTGATTTTCATGCTTCCAGGGGCCCAAAACACAAGATTAATGGAATGGTTAAAAGTGCATGAAAATGGCCAATTTACTCACTCTGAGTTCTCAAAAAGGGTTTCTTCACCCCGGGAAGTGAAATAAATACCATTTGGAGGCATTTAATGTTCGAGCAAAAACGGCTGATTTTCGACAAAAGAGATAACACCCCCCCATTACGTCATGCTTCAGAAATGTGGAAAATGGTCCGTTTTCAAATGTTTTATTTTTGAACGTCAGTTCACATTTGTAGGTGGATCATCAGTGTTAGAGCTAAAATTAGCATGTTTAAAGTGATTTTCATGCTTCCAGGGGCTCGGGAAGTTAATTAAATACCATTTGGAGGCATTTAATGTTCGAGCAAAAACGGCTGATTTTCGACAAAAGAGATAACACCCCCCCCATTACGTCATGCTTTAGAAATGTGGAAAATGGTCCGTTTTCAAATGTTTTATTTTTGAACGTCAGTTCACATTTGTAGGTGGATCATCAGTGTTAGAGCTAAAATTAGCATGTTTAAAGTGATTTTCATGCTTCCAGGGGCTCGGGAAGTGAATTAAATACCATTTGGAGGCATTTAATGTTCGAGCAAAAACGGCTGATTTTCGACAAAAGAGATAACACCCCCCCCATTACGTCATGCTTCAGAAATGTGGAAAATGGTCCGTTTTCAAATGTTTTATTTTTGAACGTCAGTTCACATTTGTAGGTGGATCATCAGTGTTAGAGCTAAAATTAGCATGTTTAAAGTGATTTTCATGCTTCCAGGGGCTCGGGAAGTTAATTAAATACCATTTGGAGGCATTTAATGTTCGAGCAAAAACGGCTGATTTTCGACAAAAGAGATAACACCCCCCCATTACGTCATGCTTCAGAAATGTGGAAAATGGTCCGTTTTCAAATGTTTTATTTTTGAACGTCAGTTCACATTTGTAGGTGGATCATCAGTGTTAGAGCTAAAATTAGCATGTTTAAAGTGATTTTCATGCTTCCAGGGGCTCGGGAAGTTAATTAAATACCATTTGGAGGCATTTAATGTTCGAGCAAAAACGGCTGATTTTCGACAAAAGAGATAACACCCCCCCATTACGTCATGCTTCAGAAATGTGGAAAATGGTCCGTTTTCAAATGTTTTATTTTTGAACGTCAGTTCACATTTGTAGGTGGATCATCAGTGTTAGAGCTAAAATTAGCATGTTTAAAGTGATTTTCATGCTTCCAGGGGCTCGGGAAGTTAATTAAATACCATTTGGAGGCATTTAATGTTCGAGCAAAAACGGCTGATTTTCGACAAAAGAGATAACACCCCCCCCATTACGTCATGCTTCAGAAATGTGGAAAATGGTCCGTTTTCAAATGTTTTATTTTTGAACGGCAGTTCACATTTGTAGGTGGATCATCAGTGTTAGAGCTAAAATTAGCATGTTTAAAGTGATTTTCATGCTTCCAGGGGCTCGGGAAGTTAATTAAATACCATTTGGAGGCATTTAATGTTCGAGCAAAAACGGCTGATTTTCGACAAAAGAGATAACACCCCCCCATTACGTCATGCTTCAGAAATGTGGAAATGGTCCGTTTTCAAATGTTTTATTTTTGAACGTCAGTTCACATTTGTAGGTGGATCATCAGTGTTAGAGCTAAAATTAGCATGTTTAAAGTGATTTTCATGCTTCCAGGGGCTCGGGAAGTTAATTAAATACCATTTGGAGGCATTTAATGTTCGAGCAAAAACGGCTGATTTTCGACAAAAGAGATAACACCCCCCCATTACGTCATGCTTCAGAAATGTGGAAAATGGTCCGTTTTCAAATGTTTTATTTTTGAACATCAGTTCACATTTGTAGGTGGATCATCAGTGTTAGAGCTAAAATTAGCATGTTTAAAGTGATTTTCATGCTTCCAGGGGCTCGGGAAGTTAATTAAATACCATTTGGAGGCATTTAATGTTCGAGCAAAAACGGCTGATTTTCGACAAAAGAGATAACACCCCCCCATTACGTCATGCTTCAGAAATGTGGAAAATGGTCCGTTTTCAAATGTTTTATTTTTGAACGTCAGTTCACATTTGTTGGTGGATCATCAGTGTTAGAGCTAAAATTAGCATG
This sequence comes from Lissotriton vulgaris, assembly GCF_964263255.1. Taxonomy (NCBI): domain Eukaryota; kingdom Metazoa; phylum Chordata; class Amphibia; order Caudata; family Salamandridae; genus Lissotriton; species Lissotriton vulgaris. The sequence goes on from NW_028251000.1 coordinate 209,428, forward strand.
TTTAAAGTGATTTTCATGCTTCCAGGGGCCCAAAACACAAGATTTATGGAATGGTTAAAAGTGCATGAAAATGGCCAATTTACTCACTCTGAGTTCTCAAAAAGGGTTTCTTCACCCCGGGAAGTGAATTAAATACCATTTGGAGGCATTTAATGTTCGAGCAAAAACGGCTGATTTTCGACAAAAGAGATAACACCCCCCCATTAAGTCATGCTTCAGAAATGTGAAAAATGGTCCGTTTTCAAATGTTTTATTTTTGAACGTCAGTTCACATTTGTAGGTGGATCATCAGTGTTAGAGCTAAAATTAGCATGTTTAAAGTGATTTTCATGCTTCCAGGGGCCCAAAACACAAGATTAATGGAATGGTTAAAAGTGCATGAAAATGGCCAATTTACTCACTCTGAGTTCTCAAAAAGGGTTTCTTCACCCCGGGAAGTGAAATAAATACCATTTGGAGGCATTTAATGTTCGAGCAAAAACGGCTGATTTTGGACAAAAGAGATAACACCCCCCCCATTACGTCATGCTTCAGAAATGTGGAAAATGGTCCGTTTTCAAATGTTTTATTTTTGAACGTCAGTTCACATTTGTAGGTGGATCATCAGTGTTAGAGCTAAAATTAGCATGTTTAAAGTGATTTTCATGCTTCCAGGGGCTCGGGAAGTTAATTAAATACCATTTGGAGGCATTTAATGTTCGAGCAAAAACGGCTGATTTTCGACAAAAGAGATAACACCCCCCCATTACGTCATGCTTCAGAAATGTGGAAAATGGTCCGTTTTCAAATGTTTTATTTTTGAACGTCAGTTCACATTTGTAGGTGGATCATCAGTGTTAGAGCTAAAATTAGCATGTTTAAAGTGATTTTCATGCTTCCAGGGGCTCGGGAAGTTAATTAAATACCATTTGGAGGCATTTAATGTTCGAGCAAAAACGGCTGATTTTCGACAAAAGAGATAACACCCCCCCATTACGTCATGCTTCAGAAATGTGGAAAATGGTCCGTTTTCAAATGTTTTATTTTTGAACGTCAGTTCACATTTGTAGGTGGATCATCAGTGTTAGAGCTAAAATTAGCATGTTTAAAGTGATTTTCATGCTTCCAGGGGCTCGGGAAGTTAATTAAATACCATTTGGAGGCATTTAATGTTCGAGCAAAAACGGCTGATTTTCGACAAAAGAGATAACACCCCCCCCATTACGTCATGCTTCAGAAATGTGGAAAATGGTCCGTTTTCAAATGTTTTATTTTTGAACGGCAGTTCACATTTGTAGGTGGATCATCAGTGTTAGAGCTAAAATTAGCATGTTTAAAGTGATTTTCATGCTTCCAGGGGCTCGGGAAGTTAATTAAATACCATTTGGAGGCATTTAATGTTCGAGCAAAAACGGCTGATTTTCGACAAAAGAGATAACACCCCCCCATTACGTCATGCTTCAGAAATGTGGAAATGGTCCGTTTTCAAATGTTTTATTTTTGAACGTCAGTTCACATTTGTAGGTGGATCATCAGTGTTAGAGCTAAAATTAGCATGTTTAAAGTGATTTTCATGCTTCCAGGGGCTCGGGAAGTTAATTAAATACCATTTGGAGGCATTTAATGTTCGAGCAAAAACGGCTGATTTTCGACAAAAGAGATAACACCCCCCCATTACGTCATGCTTCAGAAATGTGGAAAATGGTCCGTTTTCAAATGTTTTATTTTTGAACATCAGTTCACATTTGTAGGTGGATCATCAGTGTTAGAGCTAAAATTAGCATGTTTAAAGTGATTTTCATGCTTCCAGGGGCTCGGGAAGTTAATTAAATACCATTTGGAGGCATTTAATGTTCGAGCAAAAACGGCTGATTTTCGACAAAAGAGATAACACCCCCCCATTACGTCATGCTTCAGAAATGTGGAAAATGGTCCGTTTTCAAATGTTTTATTTTTGAACGTCAGTTCACATTTGTTGGTGGATCATCAGTGTTAGAGCTAAAATTAGCATGTTTAAAGTGATTTTCATGCTTCCAGGGGCTCGGGAAGTTAATTAAATACCATTTGGAGGCATTTAATGTTCGAGCAAAAACGGCTGATTTTCGACAAAAGAGATAACACCCCCCCATTACGTCATGCTTCAGAAATGTGGAAAATGGTCCGTTTTCAAATGTTTTATTTTTGAACGTCAGTTCACATTTGTAGGTGGATCATCAGTGTTAGAGCTAAAATTAGCATGTTTAAAGGGATTTTCATGCTTCCAGGGGCTCGGGAAGTTAATTAAATACCATTTGGAGGCATTTAATGTTCGAGCAAAAACGGCTGATTTTCGACAAAAGAGATAACACCCCCCCATTACGTCATGCTTCAGAAATGTGGAAAATGGTCCGTTTTCAAATGTTTTATTTTTGAACGTCAGTTCACATTTGTAGGTGGATCATCAGTGTTAGAGCTAAAATTAGCATGTTTAAAGTGATTTTCATGCTTCCAGGGGCTCGGGAAGTTAATTAAATACCATTTGGAGGCATTTAATGTTCGAGCAAAAACGGCTGATTTTCGACAAAAGAGATAACACCCCCCCATTACGTCATGCTTCAGAAATGTGGAAAATGGTCCGTTTTCAAATGTTTTATTTTTGAACGTCAGTTCACATTTGTAGGTGGATCATCAGTGTTAGAGCTAAAATTTGCATGTTTAAAGTGATTTTCATGCTTCCAGGGGCCCAAAACACAAGATTAATGGAATGGTTAAAAGTGCATGAAAATGGCCAATTTACTCACTCTGAGTTCTCAAAAAGGGTTTCTTCACCCCGGGAAGTGAAATAAATACCATTTGGAGGCATTTAATGTTCGAGCAAAAACGGCTGATTTTCGACAAAAGAGATAACACCCCCCCATTACGTCATGCTTCAGAAATGTGGAAAATGGTCCGTTTTCAAATGTTTTATTTTTGAACGTCAGTTCACATTTGTAGGTGGATCATCAGTGTTAGAGCTAAAATTAGCATGTTTAAAGTGATTTTCATGCTTCCAGGGGCTCGGGAAGTTAATTAAATACCATTTGGAGGCATTTAATGTTCGAGCAAAAACGGCTGATTTTCGACAAAAGAGATAACACCCCCCCCATTACGTCATGCTTTAGAAATGTGGAAAATGGTCAGTTTTCAAATGTTTTATTTTTGAACGTCAGTTCACATTTGTAGGTGGATCATCAGTGTTAGAGCTAAAATTAGCATGTTTAAAGTGATTTTCATGCTTCCAGGGGCTCGGGAAGTGAATTAAATACCATTTGGAGGCATTTAATGTTTGAGCAAAAACGGCTGATTTTCGACAAAAGAGATAAAACCCCCCCATTACGTCATGCTTCAGAAATGTGGAAAATGATCCGTTTTCAAATGTTTTATTTTTGAACGCCAGTTCACATTTGTAGGTGGATCATCAGTGTTAGAGCTAAAATTAGCATGTTTAAAGTGATTTTCATGCTTCCAGGGGCTCGGGAAGTGAATTAAATACCATTTGGAGGCATTTATTGTTCGAGCAAAAACGGCTGATTTTCGACAAAAGAGATAACACCCCCCCATTACGTCATGCTTCAGAAATGTGGAAAATGGTCCGTTTTCAAATGTTTTATTTTTGAACGTCAGTTCACATTTGTAGGTGGATCATCAGTGTTAGAGCTAAAATTAGCATGTTTAAAGTGATTTTCATGCTTCCAGGGGCTCGGGAAGTTAAATAAATACCATTTGGAGGCATTTAATGTTCGAGCAAAAACGGCTGATTTTCGACAAAAGAGATAACACCCCCCCATTACGTCATGCTTCAGAAATGTGGAAAATGGTCCGTTTTCAAATGTTTTTTTTTTTAACGTCAGTTCACATTTGTAGGTGGATCATCAGTGTTAGAGCTAAAATTAGCATGTTTAAAGTGATTTTCATGCTTCCAGGGGCCAAAAACACAAGATTTATGGAATGGTTAAAAGTGCATGAAAATGGCCAATTTACTCACTCTGAGTTCTCAAAAAGGGTTTCTTCACCCCGGGAAGTGAATTAAATACCATTTGGAGGCATTTAATGTTCGAGCAAAAACGTCTGATTTTCGACAAAAGAGATAACACCCCCCCATTACGTCATGCTTCAGAAATGTGGAAAATGGTCCGTTTTCAAATGTTTTATTTTTGAACGTCAGTTCACATTTGTAGGTGGATCATCAGTGTTAGAGCTAAAATTAGCATGTTTAAAGTGATTTTCATGCTTCCAGGGGCCCAAAACACAAGATTAATGGAATGGTTAAAAGTGCATGAAAATGGCCAATTTACTCACTCTGAGTTCTCAAAAAGGGTTTCTTCACCCCGGGAAGTGAAATAAATACCATTTGGAGGCATTTAATGTTCGAGCAAAAACGGCTGATTTTCGACAAAAGAGATAACACCCCCCCATTACGTCATGCTTCAGAAATGTGGAAAATGGTCCGTTTTCAAATGTTTTATTTTTGAACGTCAGTTCACATTTGTAGGTGGATCATCAGTGTTAGAGCTAAAATTAGCATGTTTAAAGTGATTTTCATGCTTCCAGGGGCTCGGGAAGTTAATTAAATACCATTTGGAGGCATTTAATGTTCGAGCAAAAACGGCTGATTTTCGACAAAAGAGATAACACCCCCCATTACGTCATGCTTCAGAAATGTGGAAAATGGTCCGTTTTCAAATGTTTTATTTTTGAACGTCAGTTCACATTTGTAGGTGGATCATCAGTGTTAGAGCTAAAATTAGCATGTTTAAAGTGATTTTCATGCTTCCAGGGGCTCGGGAAGTTAATTAAATACCATTTGGAGGCATTTAATGTTCGAGCAAAAACGGCTGATTTTCGACAAAAGAGATAACACCCCCCCATTACGTCATGCTTCAGAAATGTGGAAAATGGTCCGTTTTCAAATGTTTTATTTTTGAACGTCAGTTCACATTTGTAGGTGGATCATCAGTGTTAGAGCTAAAATTAGCATGTTTAAAGTGATTTTCATGCTTCCAGGGGCCCAAAACACAAGATTTATGGAATGGTTAAAAGTGCATGAAAATGGCCAATTTACTCACTCTGAGTTCTCAAAAAGGGTTTCTTCACCCCGGGAAGTGAATTAAATACCATTTGGAGGCATTTAATGTTCGAGCAAAAACGGCTGATTTTCGACAAAAGAGATAACACCCCCCCATTACGTCATGCTTCAGAAATGTGGAAAATGGTCCGTTTTCAAATGTTTTATTTTTGAACGTCAGTTCACATTTGTAGGTGGATCATCAGTGTTAGAGCTAAAATTAGCATGTTTAAAGTGATTTTCATGCTTCCAGGGGCTCGGGAAGTGAAATAAATACCATTTGGAGGCATTTAATGTTCGAGCAAAAACGGCTGATTTTCGACAAAAGAGATAACACCCCCCCATTACGTCATGCTTCAGAAATGTGGAAAATGGTCCGTTTTCAAATGTTTTATTTTTGAACGTCAGTTCACATTTGTAGTTGGATCATCAGTGTTAGAGCTAAAATTAGCATGTTTAAAGTGATTTTCATGCGTCCAGGGGCTCGGGAAGTTAATTAAATACCATTTGGAGGCATTTAATGTTCGAGCAAAAACGGCTGATTTTCGACAAAAGAGATAACACCCCCCCATTACGTCATGCTTCAGAAATGTGGAAAATGGTCCGTTTTGAAATGTTTTATTTTTGAACGTCAGTTCACATTTGTAGGTGGATCATCAGTGTTAGAGCTAAAATTAGCATGTTTAAAGTGATTTTCATGCTTCCAGGGGCCCAAAACACAAGATTTATGGAATGGTTAAAAGTGCATGAAAATGGCCAATTTACTCACTCTGAGTTCTCAAAAAGGGTTTCTTCACCCCGGGAAGTTAATTAAATACCATTTGGAGGCATTTAATGTTCGAGCAAAAACAGCTGATTTTCGACAAAAGAGATAACACCCCCCCATTACGTCATGCTTCAGAAATGTGGAAAATGGTCCGTTTTCAAATGTTTTATTTTTGAACGTCAGTTCACATTTGTAGGTGGATCATCAGTGTTAGAGCTAAAATTAGCATGTTTAAAGTGATTTTCATGCTTCTAGGGGCTCGGGAAGTTAATTAAATACCATTTGGAGGCATTTAATGTTCGAGCAAAAACGGCTGATTTTCGACAAAAGAGATAACACCCCCCCATTACGTCATGCTTCAGAAATGTGGAAAATGGTCCGTTTTCAAATGTTTTATTTTTGAACGTCAGTTCACATTTGTAGGTGGATCATCAGTGTTAGAGCTAAAATTAGCATGTTTAAAGTGATTTTCATGCTTCCAGGGGCTCGGGAAGTGAAATAAATACCATTTGGAGGCATTTAATGTTCGAGCAAAAACGGCTGATTTTCGACAAAAGAGATAACACCCCCCCATTACGTCATGCTTCAGAAATGTGGAAAATGGTCCGTTTTCAAATGTTTTATTTTTGAACGTCAGTTCACATTTGTAGGTGGATCATCAGTGTTAGAGCTAAAATTAGCATGTTTAAAGTGATTTTCATGCTTCCAGGGGCTCGGGAAGTTAATTAAATACCATTTGGAGGCATTTAATGTTCGAGCAAAAACGGCTGATTTTCGACAAAAGAGATAACACCCCCCCCATTACGTCATGCTTCAGAAATGTGGAAAATGGTCAGTTTTCAAATGTTTTATTTTTGAACGTCAGTTCACATTTGTAGGTGGATCATCAGTGTTAGAGCTAAAATTAGCATGTTTAAAGTGATTTTCATGCTTCCAGGGGCTCGGGAAGTTAATTAAATACCATTTGGAGGCATTTAATGTTCGAGCAAAAACGGCTGATTTTCGACAAAAGAGATAACACCCCCCCATTACGTCATGCTTCAGAAATGTGGAAAATGGTCAGTTTTCAAATGTTTTATTTTTGAACGCCAGTTCACATTTGTAGGTGGATCATCAGTGTTAGAGCTAAAATTAGCATGTTTAAAGTGATTTTCATGCTTCCAGGGGCCCAAAACACAAGATTTATGGAATGGTTAAAAGTGCATGAAAATGGCCAATTTACTCACTCTGAGTTCTCAAAAAGGGTTTCTTCACCCCGGGAAGTGAAATAAATACCATTTGGAGGCATTTAATGTTCGAGCAAAAACGGCTGATTTTCGACAAAAGAGATAACACCCCCCCATTACGTCATGCTTCAGAAATGTGGAAATGGTCCGTTTTCAAATGTTTTATTTTTGAACGTCAGTTCACATTTGTAGGTGGATCATCAGTGTTAGAGCTAAAATTAGCATGTTTAAAGTGATTTTCATGCTTCCAGGGGCTCGGGAAGTTAATTAAATACCATTTGGAGGCATTTAATGTTCGAGCAAAAACGGCTGATTTTCGACAAAAGAGATAACACCCCCCCCATTACGTCATGCTTCAGAAATGTGGAAAATGGTCCGTTTTCAAATGTTTTATTTTTGAACATCAGTTCACATTTGTAGGTGGATCATCAGTGTTAGAGCTAAAATTAGCATGTTTAAAGTGATTTTCATGCTTCCAGGGGCTCGGGAAGTTAATTAAATACCATTTGGAGGCATTTAATGTTCGAGCAAAAACGGCTGATTTTCGACAAAAGAGATAACACCCCCCCATTACGTCATGCTTCAGAAATGTGGAAAATGGTCCGTTTTCAAATGTTTTATTTTTGAACGTCAGTTCACATTTGTAGGTGGATCATCAGTGTTAGAGCTAAAATTAGCATGTTTAAAGTGATTTTCATGCTTCCAGGGGCTCGGGAAGTTAATTAAATACCATTTGGAGGCATTTAATGTTCGAGCAAAAACGGCTGATTTTCGACAAAAGAGATAACACCCCCCCATTACGTCATGCTTCAGAAATGTGGAAAATGGTCCGTTTTCAAATGTTTTATTTTTGAACGTCAGTTCACATTTGTAGGTGGATCATCAGTGTTAGAGCTAAAATTAGCATGTTTAAAGTGATTTTCATGCTTCCAGGGGCTCGGGAAGTTAATTAAATACCATTTGGAGGCATTTAATGTTCGAGCAAAAACGGCTGATTTTCGACAAAAGAGATAACACCCCCCCATTACGTCATGCTTCAGAAATGTGGAAAATGGTCCGTTTTCAAATGTTTTATTTTTGAACGTCAGTTCACATTTGTAGGTGGATCATCAGTGTTAGAGCTAAAATTAGCATGTTTAAAGTGATTTTCATGCTTCCAGGGGCTCGGGAAGTTAATTAAATACCATTTGGAGGCATTTAATGTTCGAGCAAAAACGGCTGATTTTCGACAAAAGAGATAACACCCCCCCATTACGTCATGCTTCAGAAATGTGGAAAATGGTCCGTTTTCAAATGTTTTATTTTTGAACGTCAGTTCACATTTGTAGGTGGATCATCAGTGTTAGAGCTAAAATTAGCATGTTTAAAGTGATTTTCATGCTTCCAGGGGCTCGGGAAGTTAATTAAATACCATTTGGAGGCATTTAATGTTCGAGCAAAAACGGCTGATTTTCGACAAAAGAGATAACACCCCCCCATTACGTCATGCTTCAGAAATGTGGAAAATGGTCCGTTTTCAAATGTTTTATTTTTGAACGTCAGTTCACATTTGTAGGTGGATCATCAGTGTTAGAGCTAAAATTTGCATGTTTAAAGTGATTTTCATGCTTCCAGGGGCCCAAAACACAAGATTAATGGAATGGTTAAAAGTGCATGAAAATGGCCAATTTACTCACTCTGAGTTCTCAAAAAGGGTTTCTTCACCCCGGGAAGTGAAATAAATACCATTTGGAGGCATTTAATGTTCGAGCAAAAACGGCTGATTTTCGACAAAAGAGATAACACCCCCCCATTACGTCATGCTTCAGAAATGTGGAAAATGGTCCGTTTTCAAATGTTTTATTTTTGAACGTCAGTTCACATTTGTAGGTGGATCATCAGTGTTAGAGCTAAAATTAGCATGTTTAAAGTGATTTTCATGCTTCCAGGGGCTCGGGAAGTGAATTAAATACCATTTGGAGGCATTTAATGTTTGAGCAAAAACGGCTGATTTTCGACAAAAGAGATAACACCCCCCCATTACGTCATGCTTCAGAAATGTGGAAAATGATCCGTTTTCAAATGTTTTATTTTTGAACGTCAGTTCACATTTGTAGGTGGATCATCAGTGTTAGAGCTAAAATTAGCATGTTTAAAGTGATTTTCATGCTTCCAGGGGCTCGGGAAGTGAATTAAATACCATTTGGAGGCATTTAATGTTCGAGCAAAAACGGCTGATTTTCGACAAAAGAGATAACACCCCCCCATTACGTCATGCTTCAGAAATGTGGAAAATGGTCCGTTTTCAAATGTTTTATTTTTGAACATCAGTTCACATTTGTAGGTGGATCATCAGTGTTAGAGCTAAAATTAGCATGTTTAAAGTGATTTTCATGCTTCCAGGGGCTCGGGAAGTTAATTAAATACCATTTGGAGGCATTTAATGTTCGAGCAAAAACGGCTGATTTTCGACAAAAGAGATAACACCCCCCCATTACGTCATGCTTCAGAAATGTGGAAAATGGTCCGTTTTCAAATGTTTTTTTTTTTAACGTCAGTTCACATTTGTAGGTGGATCATCAGTGTTAGAGCTAAAATTAGCATGTTTAAAGTGATTTTCATGCTTCCAGGGGCCCAAAACACAAGATTTATGGAATGGTTAAAAGTGCATGAAAATGGCCAATTTACTCACTCTGAGTTCTCAAAAAGGGTTTCTTCACCCCGGGAAGTGAAATAAATACCATTTGGAGGCATTTAATGTTCGAGCAAAAACGGCTGATTTTCGACAAAAGAGATAACACCCCCCCATTACGTCATGCTTCAGAAATGTGGAAAATGGTCCGTTTTCAAATGTTTTATTTTTGAACGTCAGTTCACATTTGTAGGTGGATCATCAGTGTTAGAGCTAAAATTAGCATGTTTAAAGTGATTTTCATGCTTCCAGGGGCTCGGGAAGTTAATTAAATACCATTTGGAGGCATTTAATGTTCGAGCAAAAACGGCTGATTTTCGACAAAAGAGATAACACCCCCCATTACGTCATGCTTCAGAAATGTGGAAAATGGTCCGTTTTCAAATGTTTTATTTTTGAACGTCAGTTCACATTTGTAGGTGGATCATCAGTGTTAGAGCTAAAATTAGCATGTTTAAAGTGATTTTCATGCTTCCAGGGGCTCGGGAAGTTAATTAAATACCATTTGGAGGCATTTAATGTTCGAGCAAAAACGGCTGATTTTCGACAAAAGAGATAACACCCCCCCATTACGTCATGCTTCGGAAATGTGGAAAATGGTCCGTTTTCAAATGTTTTATTTTTGAACGTCAGTTCACATTTGTAGGTGGATCATCAGTGTTAGAGCTAAAATTAGCATGTTTAAAGTGATTTTCATGCTTCCAGGGGCCCAAAACACAAGATTTATGGAATGGTTAAAAGTGCATGAAAATGGCCAATTTACTCACTCTGAGTTCTCAAAAAGGGTTTCTTCACCCCGGGAAGTGAATTAAATACCATTTGGAGGCATTTAATGTTCGAGCAAAAACGGCTGATTTTCGACAAAAGAGTTAACACCCCCCCATTACGTCATGCTTCAGAAATGTGGAAAATGGTCCGTTTTCAAATGTTTTATTTTTGAACGTCAGTTCACATTTGTAGATGGATCATCAGTGTTAGAGCTAAAATTAGCATGTTTAAAGTGATTTTCATGGTTCCAGGGGCTCGGGAAGTGAAATAAATACCATTTGGAGGCATTTAATGTTCGAGCAAAAACGGCTGATTTTCGACAAAAGAGATAACACCCCCCCATTACGTCATGCTTCAGAAATGTGGAAAATGGTCCGTTTTCAAATGTTTTATTTTTGAACGTCAGTTCACATTTGTAGGTGGATCATCAGTGTTAGAGCTAAAATTAGCATGTTTAAAGTGATTTTCATGCGTCCAGGGGCTCGGGAAGTTAATTAAATACCATTTGGAGGCATTTAATGTTCGAGCAAAAACGGCTGATTTTCGACAAAAGAGATAACACCCCCCCATTACGTCATGCTTCAGAAATGTGGAAAATGGTCCGTTTTCAAATGTTTTATTTTTGAACGTCAGTTCACATTTGTAGGTGGATCATCAGTGTTAGAGCTAAAATTAGCATGTTTAAAGTGATTTTCATGCTTCCAGGGGCCCAAAACACAAGATTTATGGAATGGTTAAAAGTGCATGAAAATGGCCAATTTACTCACTCTGAGTTCTCAAAAAGGGTTTCTTCACCCCGGGAAGTTAATTAAATACCATTTGGAGGCATTTAATGTTCGAGCAAAAACAGCTGATTTTCGACAAAAGAGATAACACCCCCCCCATTACGTCATGCTTCAGAAATGTGGAAAATGGTCCGTTTTCAAATGTTTTATTTTTGAACGTCAGTTCACATTTGTAGGTGGATCATCAGTGTTAGAGCTAAAATTAGCATGTTTAAAGTGATTTTCATGCTTCTAGGGGCTCGGGAAGTTAATTAAATACCATTTGGAGGCATTTAATGTTCGAGCAAAAACGGCTGATTTTCGACAAAAGAGATAACACCCCCCCATTACGTCATGCTTCAGAAATGTGGAAAATGGTCCGTTTTCAAATGTTTTATTTTTGAACGTCAGTTCACATTTGTAGGTGGATCATCAGTGTTAGAGCTAAAATTAGCATGTTTAAAGTGATTTTCATGCTTCCAGGGGCTCGGGAAGTGAAATAAATACCATTTGGAGGCATTTAATGTTCGAGCAAAAACGGCTGATTTTCGACAAAAGAGATAACACCCCCCCATTACGTCATGCTTCAGAAATGTGGAAAATGGTCCGTTTTCAAATTTTTTATTTTTGAACGTCAGTTCACATTTGTAGGTGGATCATCAGTGTTAGAGCTGAAATTAGCATGTTTAAAGTGATTTTCATGCTTCCAGGGGCTCGGGAAGTTAATTAAATACCATTTGGAGGCATTTAATGTTCGAGCAAAAACGGCTGATTTTCGACAAAAGAGATAACACCCCCCCCATTACGTCATGCTTCAGAAATGTGGAAAATGGTCAGTTTTCAAATGTTTTATTTTTGAACGTCAGTTCACATTTGTAGGTGGATCATCAGTGTTAGAGCTAAAATTAGCATGTTTAAAGTGATTTTCATGCTTCCAGGGGCTCGGGAAGTTAATTAAATACCATTTGGAGGCATTTAATGTTCGAGCAAAAACGGCTGATTTTCGACAAAAGAGATAACACCCCCCCATTACGTCATGCTTCAGAAATGTGGAAAATTGTCCGTTTTCAAATGTTTTATTTTTGAACGTCAGTTCACATTTGTAGGTGGATCATCAGTGTTAGAGCTAAAATTAGCATGTTTAAAGTGATTTTCATGCTTCCAGGGGCTCGGGAAGTGAAATAAATACCATTTGGAGGCATTTAATGTTCGAGCAAAAACGGCTGATTTTCGACAAAAGAGATAACACCCCCCCATTACGTCATGCTTCAGAAATGTGGAAAATGGTCCGTTTTCAAATGTTTTATTTTTGAACGTCAGTTCACATTTGTAGGTGGATCATCAGTGTTAGAGCTAAAATTAGCATGTTTAAAGTGATTTTCATGCTTCCAGGGGCTCTGGAAGTTAATTAAATACCATTTGGAGGCATTTAATGTTCGAGCAAAAACGGCTGATTTTCGACAAAAGAGATAACACCCCCCCATTACGTCATGCTTCAGAAATGTGGAAAATAGTCCGTTTTCAAATGTTTTATTTTTGAACGTCAGTTCACATTTGTAGGTGGATCATCAGTGTTAGAGCTAAAATTAGCATGTTTAAAGTGATTTTCATGCTTCCAGGGGCTCGGGAAGTTAATTAAATACCATTTGGAGGCATTTAATGTTCGAGCAAAAACGGCTGATTTTCGACAAAAGAGATAACACCCCCCCCATTACGTCATGCTTCAGAAATGTTGAAAATGGTCCGTTTTCAAATGTTTTATTTTTGAACGTCAGTTCACATTTGTAGGTGGATCATCAGTGTTAGAGCTAAAATTAGCATGTTTAAAGTGATTTTCATGCTTCCAGGGGCTCGGGAAGTTAATTAAATACCATTTGGAGGCATTTAATGTTCGAGCAAAAACGGCTGATTTTCGACAAAAGAGATAACACCCCCCATTACGTCATGCTTCAGAAAGGTGGAAAATGGTCCGTTTTCAAATGTTTTATTTTTGAACGTCAGTTCACATTTGTAGGTGGATCATCAGTGTTAGAGCTAAAATTAGCATGTTTAAAGTGATTTTCATGCTTCCAGGGTCCCAAAACACAAGATTTATGGAATGGTTAAAAGTGCATGAAAATGGCCAATTTACTCACTCTGAGTTCTCAAAAAGGGTTTCTTCACCCCGGGAAGTGAATTAAATACCATTTGGAGGCATTTAATGTTCGAGCAAAAACGGCTGATTTTCGACAAAAGAGATAACACCCCCCCATTACGTCATGCTTCAGAAATGTGGAAAATGGTCCGTTTTCAAATGTTTTATTTTTGAACGTCAGTTCACATTTGTAGGTGGATCATCAGTGTTAGAGCTAAAATTAGCATGTTTAAAGTGATTTTCATGCTTCCAGGGGCTCGGGAAGTGAAATAAATACCATTTGGAGGCATTTAATGTTCGAGCAAAAACGGCTGATTTTCGACAAAAGAGATAACACCCCCCCATTACGTCATGCTTCAGAAATGTGGAAAATGGTCCGTTTTCAAATGTTTTATTTTTGAACGTCAGTTCACATTTGTAGGTGGATCATCAGTGTTAGAGCTAAAATTAGCATGTTTAAAGTGATTTTCATGCGTCCAGGGGCTCGGGAAGTTAATTAAATACCATTTGGAGGCATTTAATGTTCGAGCAAAAACGGCTGATTTTCGACAAAAGAGATAACACCCCCCCATTACGTCATGCTTCAGAAATGTGGAAAATGGTCCGTTTTCAAATGTTTTATTTTTGAACGTCAGTTCACATTTGTAGGTGGATCATCAGTGTTAGAGCTAAAATTAGCATGTTTAAAGTGATTTTCATGCTTCCAGGGGCCCAAAACACAAGATTTATGGAATGGTTAAAAGTGCATGAAAATGGCCAATTTACTCACTCTGAGTTCTCAAAAAGGGTTTCTTCACCCCGGGAAGTTAATTAAATACCATTTGGAGGCATTTAATGTTCGAGCAAAAACAGCTGATTTTCGACAAAAGAGATAACACCCCCCCATTACGTCATGCTTCAGAAATGTGGAAAATGGTCCGTTTTCAAATGTTTTATTTTTGAACGTCAGTTCACATTTGTAGGTGGATCATCAGTGTTAGAGCTAAAATTAGCATGTTTAAAGTGATTTTCATGCTTCTAGGGGCTCGGGAAGTTAATTAAATACCATTTGGAGGCATTTAATGTTCGAGCAAAAACGGCTGATTTTCGACAAAAGAGATAACACCCCCCCATTACGTCATGCTTCAGAAATGTGGAAAATGGTCCGTTGTAGGGAGGTGTGGCTCACTGGTTAGAGGCGGCAGACCCGAGTGCAGAGAACGGCCCGGGACCAGGGTTCGATTCCCGACGCGGCAGGGTCTCGGACCAGGATCAGCGGACTGATAATTCTCGCATCGGTGCCCACTCCGACCGGGGAGCACACTCGGCAACTCTGGGCATTAGCTTGCCTCATCTCTACAACGGCCCCCCACAGACGCCAGGGATGCCTGGTTTCACCCTGGAGATACCCAGTAAAGGGACCATCTCACAGGGAAAACCAGGACGGGTTCCCCAGCGGTCTACAGCGCCGGGACACTCGGGTAGAGTAACTGTGCGCTATACAAGTATCCCACATTTACATTTACATTTTCAAATGTTTTATTTTTGAACGTCAGTTCACATTTGTAGGTGGATCATCAGTGTTAGAGCTAAAATTAGCATGTTTACAGTGATTTTCATGCTTCCAGGGGCTCGGGAAGTTAATTAAATACCATTTGGAGGCATTTAATGTTCGAGCAAAAACGGCTGATTTTCGACAAAAGAGATAACACCCCCCCCATTACGTCATGCTTCAGAAATGTGGAAAATGGTCCGTTTTCAAATGTTTTATTTTTGAACGTCAGTTCACATTTGTAGGTGGATCATCAGTGTTAGAGCTAAAATTAGCATGTTTAAAGTGATTTTCATGCTTCCAGGGGCTCGGGAAGTTAATTAAATACCATTTGGAGGCATTTAATGTTCGAGCAAAAACGGCTGATTTTCGACAAAAGAGATAACACCCCCCATTACGTCATGCTTCAGAAATGTGGAAAATGGTCCGTTTTCAAATGTTTTATTTTTGAACGTCAGTTCACATTTGTAGGTGGATCATCAGTGTTAGAGCTAAAATTAGCATGTTTAAAGTGATTTTCATGCTTCCAGGGGCCCAAAACACAAGATTTATGGAATGGTTAAAAGTGCATGAAAATGGCCAATTTACTCACTCTGAGTTCTCAAAAAGGGTTTCTTCACCCCGGGAAGTGAATTAAATACCATTTGGAGGCATTTAATGTTCGAGCAAAAACGGCTGATTTTCGACAAAAGAGATAACACCCCCCCATTACGTCATGCTTCAGAAATGTGGAAAATGGTCCGTTTTCAAATGTTTTATTTTTGAACGTCAGTTCACATTTGTAGGTGGATCATCAGTGTTAGAGCTAAAATTAGCATGTTTAAAGTGATTTTCATGCTTCCAGGGGCTCGGTAAGTGAAATAAATACCATTTGGAGGCATTTAATGTTCGAGCAAAAACGGCTGATTTTCGACAAAAGAGATAACACCCCCCCATTACGTCATGCTTCAGAAATGTGGAAAATGGTCCGTTTTCAAATGTTTTATTTTTGAACGTCAGTTCACATTTGTAGGTGGATCATCAGTGTTAGAGCTAAAATTAGCATGTTTAAAGTGATTTTCATGCGTCCAGGGGCTCGGGAAGTTAATTAAATACCATTTGGAGGCATTTAATGTTCGAGCAAAAACGGCTGATTTTCGACAAAAGAGATAACACCCCCCCATTACGTCATGCTTCAGAAATGTGGAAAATGGTCCGTTTTCAAATGTTTTATTTTTGAACGTCAGTTCACATTTGTAGGTGGATCATCAGTGTTAGAGCTAAAATTAGCATGTTTAAAGTGATTTTCATGCTTCCAGGGGCCCAAAACACAAGATTTATGGAATGGTTAAAAGTGCATGAAAATGGCCAATTTACTCACTCTGAGTTCTCAAAAAGGGTTTCTTCACCCCGGGAAGTTAATTAAATACCATTTGGAGGCATTTAATGTTCGAGCAAAATCAGCTGATTTTCGACAAAAGAGATAACACCCCCCCATTACGTCATGCTTCAGAAATGTGGAAAATGGTCCGTTTTCAAATGTTTTATTTTTGAACGTCAGTTCACATTTGTAGGTGGATCATCAGTGTTAGAGCTAAAATTAGCATGTTTAAAGTGATTTTCATGCTTCTAGGGGCTCGGGAAGTTAATTAAATACCATTTGGAGGCATTTAATGTTCGAGCAAAAACGGCTGATTTTCGACAAAAGAGATAACACCCCCCCATTACGTCATGCTTCAGAAATGTGGAAAATGGTCCGTTTTCAAATGTTTTATTTTTGAACGTCAGTTCACATTTGTAGGTGGATCATCAGTGTTAGAGCTAAAATTAGCATGTTTAAAGTGATTTTCATGCTTCCAGGGGCTCGGGAAGTGAAATAAATACCATTTGGAGGCATTTAATGTTCGAGCAAAAACGGCTAATTTTCGACAAAAGAGATAACACCCCCCCATTACGTCATGCTTCAGAAATGTGGAAAATGGTCCGTTTTCAAATGTTTTATTTTTGAACGTCAGTTCACATTTGTAGGTGGATCATCAGTGTTAGAGCTAAAATTAGCATGTTTAAAGTGATTTTCATGCTTCCAGGGGCTCGGGAAGTTAATTAAATACCATTTGGAGGCATTTAATGTTCGAGCAAAAACGGCTGATTTTCGACAAAAGAGATAACACCCCCCCCATTACGTCATGCTTCAGAAATGTGGAAAATGGTCCGTTTTCAAATGTTTTATTTTTGAACGTCAGTTCACATTTGTAGGTGGATCATCAGTGTTAGAGCTAAAATTAGCATGTTTAAAGTGATTTTCATGCTTCCAGGGGCCCAAAACACAAGATTTATGGAATGGTTAAAAGTGCATGAAAATGGCCAATTTACTCACTCTGAGTTCTCAAAAAGGGTTTCTTCACCCCGGGAAGTTAATTAAATAC
Source organism: Lissotriton vulgaris (assembly GCF_964263255.1). Classification (NCBI taxonomy): domain Eukaryota; kingdom Metazoa; phylum Chordata; class Amphibia; order Caudata; family Salamandridae; genus Lissotriton; species Lissotriton vulgaris. The sequence goes on from NW_028251000.1 coordinate 226,755, forward strand.
CATTTGGAGGCATTTAATGTTCGAGCAAAATCAGCTGATTTTCGACAAAAGAGATAACACCCCCCCATTACGTCATGCTTCAGAAATGTGGAAAATGGTCCGTTTTCAAATGTTTTATTTTTGAACGTCAGTTCACATTTGTAGGTGGATCATCAGTGTTAGAGCTAAAATTAGCATGTTTAAAGTGATTTTCATGCTTCTAGGGGCTCGGGAAGTTAATTAAATACCATTTGGAGGCATTTAATGTTCGAGCAAAAACGGCTGATTTTCGACAAAAGAGATAACACCCCCCCATTACGTCATGCTTCAGAAATGTGGAAAATGGTCCGTTTTCAAATGTTTTATTTTTGAACGTCAGTTCACATTTGTAGGTGGATCATCAGTGTTAGAGCTAAAATTAGCATGTTTAAAGTGATTTTCATGCTTCCAGGGGCTCGGGAAGTGAAATAAATACCATTTGGAGGCATTTAATGTTCGAGCAAAAACGGCTAATTTTCGACAAAAGAGATAACACCCCCCCATTACGTCATGCTTCAGAAATGTGGAAAATGGTCCGTTTTCAAATGTTTTATTTTTGAACGTCAGTTCACATTTGTAGGTGGATCATCAGTGTTAGAGCTAAAATTAGCATGTTTAAAGTGATTTTCATGCTTCCAGGGGCTCGGGAAGTTAATTAAATACCATTTGGAGGCATTTAATGTTCGAGCAAAAACGGCTGATTTTCGACAAAAGAGATAACACCCCCCCCATTACGTCATGCTTCAGAAATGTGGAAAATGGTCCGTTTTCAAATGTTTTATTTTTGAACGTCAGTTCACATTTGTAGGTGGATCATCAGTGTTAGAGCTAAAATTAGCATGTTTAAAGTGATTTTCATGCTTCCAGGGGCTCGGGAAGTTAATTAAATACCATTTGGAGGCATTTAATGTTCGAGCAAAAACGGCTGATTTTCGACAAAAGAGATAACACCCCCCCCATTACGTCATGCTTCAGAAATGTGGAAAATGGTCCGTTTTCAAATGTTTTATTTTTGAACGTCAGTTCACATTTGTAGGTGGATCATCAGTGTTAGAGCTAAAATTAGCATGTTTAAAGTGATTTTCATGCTTCCAGGGGCTCGGGAAGTTAATTAAATACCATTTGGAGGCATTTAATGTTCGAGCAAAAACGGCTGATTTTCGACAAAAGAGATAACACCCCCCCATTACGTCATGCTTCAGAAATGTGGAAAATGGTCCGTTTTCAAATGTTTTATTTTTGAACGTCAGTTCACATTTGTAGGTGGATCATCAGTGTTAGAGCTAAAATTAGCATGTTTAAAGTGATTTTCATGCTTCCAGGGGCTCGGGAAGTGAAATAAATACCATTTGGAGGCATTTAATGTTCGAGCAAAAACGGCTGATTTTCGACAAAAGAGATAACACCCCCCCATTACGTCATGCTTCAGAAATGTGGAAAATGGTCCGTTTTCAAATGTTTTATTTTTGAACGTCAGTTCACATTTGTAGGTGGATCATCAGTGTTAGAGCTAAAATTAGCATGTTTAAAGTGATTTTCATGCTTCCAGGGGCTCGGGAAGTTAATTAAATACCATTTGGAGGCATTTAATGTTCGAGCAAAAACGGCTGATTTTCGACAAAAGAGATAACACCCCCCCATTATGTCATGCTTCAGAAATGTGGAAAATGGTCCGTTTTCAAATGTTTTATTTTTGAACGTCAGTTCACATTTGTAGGTGGATCATCAGTGTTAGAGCTAAAATTAGCATGTTTAAAGTGATTTTCATGCTTCCAGGGGCTCGGGAAGTTAATTAAATACCATTTGGAGGCATTTAATGTTCGAGCAAAAACGGCTGATTTTCGACAAAAGAGATAACACCCCCCCATTACGTCATGCTTCAGAAATGTGGAAAATGGTCCGTTTTCAAATGTTTTATTTTTGAACGTCAGTTCACATTTGTAGGTGGATCATCAGTGTTAGAGCTAAAATTAGCATGTTTAAAGTGATTTTCATGCTTCCAGGGGCCCAAAACACAAGATTTATGGAATGGTTAAAAGTGCATGAAAATGGCCAATTTACTCACTCTGAGTTCTCAAAAAGGGTTTCTTCACCCCGGGAAGTGAATTAAATACCATTTGGAGGCATTTAATGTTCGAGCAAAAACGGCTGATTTTCGACAAAAGAGACAACACCCCCCCATTACGTCATGCTTCAGAAATGTGGAAAATGGTCCGTTTTCAAATGTTTTATTTTTGAACGTCAGTTCACATTTGTAGGTGGATCATCAGTGTTAGAGCTAAAATTAGCATGTTTAAAGTGATTTTCATGCTTCCAGGGGCCCAAAACACAAGATTTATGGAATGGTTAAAAGTGCATGAAAATGGCCAATTTACTCACTCTGAGTTCTCAAAAAGGGTTTCTTCACCCCGGGAAGTTAATTAAATACCATTTGGAGGCATTTAATGTTCGAGCAAAAACAGCTGATTTTCGACAAAAGAGATAACACCCCCCCATTACGTCATGCTTCAGAAATGTGGAAAATGGTCCGTTTTCAAATGTTTTATTTTTGAACGTCAGTTCACATTTGTAGGTGGATCATCAGTGTTAGAGCTAAAATTAGCATGTTTAAAGTGATTTTCATGCTTCTAGGGGCTCGGGAAGTTAATTAAATACCATTTGGAGGCATTTAATGTTCGAGCAAAAACAGCTGATTTTCGACAAAAGAGATAACACCCCCCCATTACGTCATGCTTCAGAAATGTGGAAAATGGTCCGTTTTCAAATGTTTTATTTTTGAACGTCAGTTCACATTTGTAGGTGGATCATCAGTGTTAGAGCTAAAATTAGCATGTTTAAAGTGATTTTCATGCTTCCAGGGGCTCGGGAAGTGAAATAAATACCATTTGGAGGCATTTAATGTTCGAGCAAAAACGGCTGATTTTCGACAAAAGAGATAACACCCCCCCATTACGTCATGCTTCAGAAATGTGGAAAATGGTCCGTTTTCAAATGTTTTATTTTTGAACGTCAGTTCACATTTGTAGGTGGATCATCAGTGTTAGAGCTAAAATTAGCATGTTTAAAGTGATTTTCATGCTTCCAGGGGCTCGGGAAGTTAATTAAATACCATTTGGAGGCATTTAATGTTCGAGCAAAAACGGCTGATTTTCGACAAAAGAGATAACACCCCCCCCATTACGTCATGCTTCAGAAATGTGGAAAATGGTCAGCTTTCAAATGTTTTATTTTTGAACGTCAGTTCACATTTGTAGGTGGATCATCAGTGTTAGAGCTAAAATTAGCATGTTTAAAGTGATTTTCATGCTTCCAGGGGCTCGGGAAGTTAATTAAATACCATTTGGAGGCATTTAATGTTCGAGCAAAAACGGCTGATTTTCGACAAAAGAGATAACACCCCCCCATTACGTCATGCTTCAGAAATGTGGAAAATTGTCCGTTTTCAAATGTTTTATTTTTGAACGTCAGTTCACATTTGTAGGTGGATCATCAGTGTTAGAGCTAAAATTAGCATGTTTAAAGTGATTTTCATGCTTCCAGGGGCTCGGGAAGTGAATTAAATACCATTTGGAGGCATTTAATGTTTGAGCAAAAACGGCTGATTTTCGACAAAAGAGATAACACCCCCCCCATTACGTCATGCTTCAGAAATGTGGAAAATGATCCGTTTTCAAATGTTTTATTTTTGAACGTCAGTTCACATTTGTAGGTGGATCATCAGTGTTAGAGCTAAAATTAGCATGTTTAAAGTGATTTTCATGCTTCCAGGGGCTCGGGAAGTGAATTAAATACCATTTGGAGGCATTTAATGTTCGAGCAAAAACGGCTGATTTTCGACAAAAGAGATAACACCCCCCCATTACGTCATGCTTCAGAAATGTGGAAAATGGTCCGTTTTCAAATGTTTTATTTTTGAACATCAGTTCACATTTGTAGGTGGATCATCAGTGTTAGAGCTAAAATTAGCATGTTTAAAGTGATTTTCATGCTTCCAGGGGCTCGGGAAGTTAATTAAATACCATTTGGAGGCATTTAATGTTCGAGCAAAAACGGCTGATTTTCGACAAAAGAGATAACACCCCCCCATTACTTCATGCTTCAGAAATGTGGAAAATGGTCCGTTTTCAAATGTTTTTTTTTTTAACGTCAGTTCACATTTGTAGGTGGATCATCAGTGTTAGAGCTAAAATTAGCATGTTTAAAGTGATTTTCATGCTTCCAGGGGCCCAAAACACAAGATTTATGGAATGGTTAAAAGTGCATGAAAATGGCCAATTTACTCACTCTGAGTTCTCAAAAAGGGTTTCTTCACCCCGGGAAGTGAAATAAATACCATTTGGAGGCATTTAATGTTCGAGCAAAAACGGCTGATTTTCGACAAAAGAGATAACACCCCCCCATTACGTCATGCTTCAGAAATGTGGAAAATGGTCCGTTTTCAAATGTTTTATTTTTGAACGTCAGTTCACATTTGTAGGTGGATCATCAGTGTTAGAGCTAAAATTAGCATGTTTAAAGTGATTTTCATGCTTCCAGGGGCTCGGGAAGTTAATTAAATACCATTTGGAGGCATTTAATGTTCGAGCAAAAACGGCTGATTTTCGACAAAAGAGATAACACCCCCCATTACGTCATGCTTCAGAAATGTGGAAAATGGTCCGTTTTCAAATGTTTTATTTTTGAACGTCAGTTCACATTTGTAGGTGGATCATCAGTGTTAGAGCTAAAATTAGCATGTTTAAAGTGATTTTCATGCTTCCAGGGGCTCGGGAAGTTAATTAAATACCATTTGGAGGCATTTAATGTTCGAGCAAAAACGGCTGATTTTCGACAAAAGAGATAACACCCCCCCATTACGTCATGCTTCGGAAATGTGGAAAATGGTCCGTTTTCAAATGTTTTATTTTTGAACGTCAGTTCACATTTGTAGGTGGATCATCAGTGTTAGAGCTAAAATTAGCATGTTTAAAGTGATTTTCATGCTTCCAGGGGCCCAAAACACAAGATTTATGGAATGGTTAAAAGTGCATGAAAATGGCCAATTTACTCACTCTGAGTTCTCAAAAAGGGTTTCTTCACCCCGGGAAGTGAATTAAATACCATTTGGAGGCATTTAATGTTCGAGCAAAAACGGCTGATTTTCGACAAAAGAGTTAACACCCCCCCATTACGTCATGCTTCAGAAATGTGGAAAATGGTCCGTTTTCAAATGTTTTATTTTTGAACGTCAGTTCACATTTGTAGGTGGATCATCAGTGTTAGAGCTAAAATTAGCATGTTTAAAGTGATTTTCATGCTTCCAGGGGCTCGGGAAGTGAAATAAATACCATTTGGAGGCATTTAATGTTCGAGCAAAAACGGCTGATTTTCGACAAAAGAGATAACACCCCCCCATTACGTCATGCTTCAGAAATGTGGAAAATGGTCCGTTTTCAAATGTTTTATTTTTGAACGTCAGTTCACATTTGTAGGTGGATCATCAGTGTTAGAGCTAAAATTAGCATGTTTAAAGTGATTTTCATGCGTCCAGGGGCTCGGGAAGTTAATTAAATACCATTTGGAGGCATTTAATGTTCGAGCAAAAACGGCTGATTTTCGACAAAAGAGATAACACCCCCCCATTACGTCATGCTTCAGAAATGTGGAAAATGGTCCGTTTTCAAATGTTTTATTTTTGAACGTCAGTTCACATTTGTAGGTGGATCATCAGTGTTAGAGCTAAAATTAGCATGTTTAAAGTGATTTTCATGCTTCCAGGGGCCCAAAACACAAGATTTATGGAATGGTTAAAAGTGCATGAAAATGGCCAATTTACTCACTCTGAGTTCTCAAAAAGGGTTTCTTCACCCCGGGAAGTTAATTAAATACCATTTGGAGGCATTTAATGTTCGAGCAAAAACAGCTGATTTTCGACAAAAGAGATAACACCCCCCCATTACGTCATGCTTCAGAAATGTGGAAAATGGTCCGTTTTCAAATGTTTTATTTTTGAACGTCAGTTCACATTTGTAGGTGGATCATCAGTGTTAGAGCTAAAATTAGCATGTTTAAAGTGATTTTCATGCTTCTAGGGGCTCGGGAAGTTAATTAAATACCATTTGGAGGCATTTAATGTTCGAGCAAAAACGGCTGATTTTCGACAAAAGAGATAACACCCCCCCATTACGTCATGCTTCAGAAATGTGGAAAATGGTCCGTTTTCAAATGTTTTATTTTTGAACGTCAGTTCACATTTGTAGGTGGATCATCAGTGTTAGAGCTAAAATTAGCATGTTTAAAGTGATTTTCATGCTTCCAGGGGCTCGGGAAGTGAAATAAATACCATTTGGAGGCATTTAATGTTCGAGCAAAAACGGCTGATTTTCGACAAAAGAGATAACACCCCCCCATTACGTCATGCTTCAGAAATGTGGAAAATGGTCCGTTTTCAAATTTTTTATTTTTGAACGTCAGTTCACATTTGTAGGTGGATCATCAGTGTTAGAGCTGAAATTAGCATGTTTAAAGTGATTTTCATGCTTCCAGGGGCTCGGGAAGTTAATTAAATACCATTTGGAGGCATTTAATGTTCGAGCAAAAACGGCTGATTTTCGACAAAAGAGATAACACCCCCCCCATTACGTCATGCTTCAGAAATGTGGAAAATGGTCAGTTTTCAAATGTTTTATTTTTGAACGTCAGTTCACATTTGTAGGTGGATCATCAGTGTTAGAGCTAAAATTAGCATGTTTAAAGTGATTTTCATGCTTCCAGGGGCTCGGGAAGTTAATTAAATACCATTTGGAGGCATTTAATGTTCGAGCAAAAACGGCTGATTTTCGACAAAAGAGATAACACCCCCCCATTACGTCATGCTTCAGAAATGTGGAAAATTGTCCGTTTTCAAATGTTTTATTTTTGAACGTCAGTTCACATTTGTAGGTGGATCATCAGTGTTAGAGCTAAAATTAGCATGTTTAAAGTGATTTTCATGCTTCCAGGGGCTCGGGAAGTGAAATAAATACCATTTGGAGGCATTTATTGTTCGAGCAAAAACGGCTGATTTTCGACAAAAGAGATAACACCCCCCCATTACGTCATGCTTCAGAAATGTGGAAAATGGTCCGTTTTCAAATGTTTTATTTTTGAACGTCAGTTCACATTTGTAGGTGGATCATCAGTGTTAGAGCTAAAATTAGCATGTTTAAAGTGATTTTCATGCTTCCAGGGGCTCGGGAAGTTAATTAAATACCATTTGGAGGCATTTAATGTTCGAGCAAAAACGGCTGATTTTCGACAAAAGAGATAACACCCCCCCATTACGTCATGCTTCAGAAATGTGGAAAATAGTCCGTTTTCAAATGTTTTATTTTTGAACGTCAGTTCACATTTGTAGGTGGATCATCAGTGTTAGAGCTAAAATTAGCATGTTTAAAGTGATTTTCATGCTTCCAGGGGCTCGGGAAGTTAATTAAATACCATTTGGAGGCATTTAATGTTCGAGCAAAAACGGCTGATTTTCGACAAAAGAGATAACACCCCCCCCATTACGTCATGCTTCAGAAATGTTGAAAATGGTCCGTTTTCAAATGTTTTATTTTTGAACGTCAGTTCACATTTGTAGGTGGATCATCAGTGTTAGAGCTAAAATTAGCATGTTTAAAGTGATTTTCATGCTTCCAGGGGCTCGGGAAGTTAATTAAATACCATTTGGAGGCATTTAATGTTCGAGCAAAAACGGCTGATTTTCGACAAAAGAGATAACACCCCCCATTACGTCATGCTTCAGAAAGGTGGAAAATGGTCCGTTTTCAAATGTTTTATTTTTGAACGTCAGTTCACATTTGTAGGTGGATCATCAGTGTTAGAGCTAAAATTAGCATGTTTAAAGTGATTTTCATGCTTCCAGGGTCCCAAAACACAAGATTTATGGAATGGTTAAAAGTGCATGAAAATGGCCAATTTACTCACTCTGAGTTCTCAAAAAGGGTTTCTTCACCCCGGGAAGTGAATTAAATACCATTTGGAGGCATTTAATGTTCGAGCAAAAACGGCTG